>NC_088218.1:16949644-17044644 GCF_036934945.1 Oncorhynchus masou masou
ACACACAGACATACAGTATATTACACACATCACATTGAACACAGACATACAGTATATCACACACATCATATCACACACAGACATACAGTATATTACACACAGACATACAGTATATTACACACATCACATTGAACACAGACATACAGTATATCACACACATCATATTACACACAGACATACAGTATATTACACACAGACATACAGTATATTACACACATCACATCACACACAGACATACAGTATATCACACACATCATATCACACACAGACATACAGTATATCACACACATCACATCACACACAGACATACAGTATATTACACACATCACATTGAACACAGACATACAGTATATTACACACAGACATACGGTATATCACACACAGACATACAGTATATCACACACAGACATACAGTATATTACACACAGACATACAGTATATTACACACAGACATACAGTATATTACACACAGACATACAGTATATTACACACAGACATACAGTATATCACACACATCACATCACACACAGACATACAGTATATTACACACATCACATCACACACAGACATACAGTATATCACACACAGACATACAGTATATTACACACAGACATACAGTATATCACACACATCACATCACACACAGACATACAGTATATTACACACATCACATCACACACAGACATACAGTATATTACACACATCATATCACACACAGACATACGGTATATCACACACAGACATACAGTATATCACACACAGACATACGGTATATCACACACAGACATACAGTATATTACACACAGACATACAGTATATTACACACAGACATACGGTATATTACACACAGACATACGGTATATTACACACAGACATACAGTATATTACACACATCATATCACACACAGACATACGGTATATTACACACAGACATACAGTATATTACACACAGACATACGGTATATTACACACAGACATACGGTATATTACACACAGACATACAGTATATTACACACATCATATCACACACAGACATACGGTAAGTCACACACAGACATACAGTATATTACACACAGACATACAGTATATCACACACATCACATCACACACAGACATACAGTATATTACACACATCATATCACACACAGACATACAGTATATCACACACAGACATACGGTATATTACACACAGACATACAGTATATTACACACAGACATACAGTATATCACACACATCACATCACACACAGACATACAGTATATCACACACATCACATCACACACAGACATACAGTATATTACACACATCATATCACACACAGACATACGGTATATCACACACAGACATACAGTATATTACACACAGACATACAGTATATTACACACAGACATACGGTATATTACACACAGACATACGGTATATTACACACAGACATACAGTATATTACACACAGACATACAGTATATTACACACAGATATACAGTATATTACACACAGACATATGGTATATTACACACAGACATACCGTAAGTCACACACAGACATACGGTATATTACACACAGACATACGGTATATTACACACAGACATACAGTATATTACACACAGACATACAGTATATTACACACAGACATATGGTATATTACACACAGACATACCGTAAGTCACACACAGACATACAGTATATTACACACAGACATACAGTATATTACACACAGACATACAGTATATTACACACAGACATACAGTATATTACACACAGACATACAGTATATTACACACAGACATACAGTATATTACACACAGACATACGGTATATTACACACAGACATACAGTATATTACACACAGACATACAGTATATTACACACAGACATACAGTATATTACACACAGACATACAGTATATTACACACAGACATACAGTATATTACACACAGACATACGGTATATTACACACAGACATACGGGAAGTCACACACAGACATACAGTATATTACACACAGACATACAGTATATTACACACAGATATACAGTATATTACACACAGACATACGGTAAGTCACACACAGACATACAGTATATTACACACAGACATACAGTATATTACACACAGACATACGGTATATTACACACAGACATATGGTATATTACACACAGACATACAGTATATTACACACAGACATATGGTATATTACACACAGACATACGGTATATTACACACAGACATACGGTATATTACACACAGACATACAGTATATTACACACAGACATACAGTATATTACACACAGACATACGGTTTATTACACACAGACATACGGTATATTACACACAGACATATGGTATATTACACACAGACATACCGTAAGTCACACACAGACATACGGTATATTACACACAGACATACGGTATATTACACACAGACATACGGTAAGTCACACACAGACATACGGTATATTACACACAGACATACAGTATATTACACACAGATATACAGTATATTACACACAGACATACAGTATATTACACACAGACATACAGTATATTACACACAGATATACAGTATATTACACACAGACATACAGTATATTACACACAGACATACGGTATATTACACACAGACATACGGTATATTACACACAGACATATGGTATATTACACACAGACATACCGTAAGTCACACACAGACATACGGTATATTACACACAGACATACGGTATATTACACACAGACATACGGTATATTACACACAGACATACAGTATATTACACACAGACATACGGTATATTACACACAGACATACGGTATATTACACACAGACATACAGTATATTACACACAGACATACAGTATATTACACACAGACATACAGTATATTACACACAGACATACGGTATATTACACACAGACATACGGTATATTACACACAGACATACAGTATATTACACACAGACATATGGTATATTACACACAGACATACGGTATATTACACACAGACATACGGTATATTACACACAGACATATGGTATATCACACACAGACATACGGTATATTACACACAGACATACAGTATATTACACACAGACATACAGTATATTACACACAGACATACGGTATATTACACACAGACATATGGTATATCACACACAGACATACGGTATATTACACACAGACATACAGTATATTACACACAGACATACAGTATATTACACACAGACATACAGTATATTACACACAGACATATGTTATGTCACACACATCACATTACACACAGACATACGGTATGTCACACACATCATGTCACCAGTCTGGCTCTATGTCTTTCAGGAACCATCGTCAGTATTGGAGATCCCAAGAAGAAGTACACACGCTATGAGAAGATCGGCCAGGGGTGAGACACACACACACACACACACACACACACACTGTAGAGGTGAGTCCATTTACATGTTCACCTTTTTGTGCCATATCCATATCTAAGTAACAGATTGGACACTACTCTCTCTCTCTCTCTCTCTCTCGCTGTCTCTCGTTCTCTCTCGCTCTCCCTCTCTCTCGTTCTCTCTCTCTCTCTCTCTCTCTCTCTCGCTGTCTCTCGTTCTCTCTCGCTCTCCCTCTCTCTCGTTCTCTCTCTCTCTCTCGCTGTCTCTCGTTCTCTCGTTCTCTCTCGCTCTCCCTCTCTCTCGTTCTCTCTCTCTCTCTCTCGCTGTCTCTCGTTCTCTCTCTCGCTCTCCCTCTCTCTCGTTCTCTCTTTCTCTCTCTCTCTCGCTGTCTCTCGTTCTCTCTATCTCTCGTTCTCTCTCAGAGCGTCTGGTACTGTCTATACAGCCATCGATGTTGCCACTGGTGCAGAGGTAAGGTCCCTTCCTGTCTCAACACACTTTCAGACTAAACACAGACTTAAAACTTGTGTGTGTGTTACAGGTAGCTATCAAACAGATCAACCTCCAGAAACAGCCGAAGAAGGAGCTGATCATCAACGAGATCCTGGTGATGAAGGAGTTACAACAACCTAACATCGTCAACTACGTAGACAGGTAACACACACACACCTCAGAAGTACGCCTGTGTCAGTACTCTGTGTGCTGGAGTCAGTTATTTACTTTGTTTCTGTGTGTGTGTGTGTGTGTGTGTGTGTGTGTGTGTGTGTGTGTGTGTGTGTGTGTGTGTGTGTGTGTGTGTGTGTGTGTGTGTGTGTGTGTGTGTGTGTGTGTGTGTGTGTGTGTGTGTGTGTGTGTAGTTTCCTGGTAGGTGAGGAGTTGTTTGTGGTGATGGAGTATCTGGCTGGAGGTTCGCTCACGGACGTTGTCACAGAAACATGCATGGACGAGGCTCAGATCGCTGCTGTGTGCAGAGAGGTACACACACACACACTGCTGCTGTCTGCCGAAAGGTATACTCACACACACTCAGTCACAGAGCACAGGGAGGTGTGTGTGACGGTGTGTCCTGTGTGTGTCCTGTAGTGTCTGCAGGCTCTGGAGTTTCTCCATGCCAACCAGGTGATCCACAGAGACATCAAGAGTGACAACGTGCTGTTGGGCATGGATGGATCTGTCAAGCTCAGTAAGAACACACACACACACACTCCCTCTCCGGCGCTCTAGGTCACCAGGCTGCTCATGATTACACACATCTGTCACCATCGTTACGGGCACCAGGGCCTCATGAGACTCACCTGGACGCCAACACCTCCCTGATTACCTTCCCTATATATGTCACTCCCTTTGGTTCCTTCCCCAGGCGTCATTGACTCTGTTCTGGTTTCATGTCTGTGAGCTTTTTCTGTTTCATGTTCTATTTATTAATTCAATTATTCACTCCCTGTAGTTGCTTCCTGACTCCCAGCGTACACGTCACACACACACACTTTCTGTCTGCCTCCTCTTCCTCTCTCCCTTCATCTCTCCCCCTCTCCTCTGTAGCTGGTTCTGGGTTCTGTTCCTAGATAATATGCCTTGCCAATCCTAAGTGTCCTATTGTTTTGTGTCCTATCATTGTATTGGCTTGACAGTCACACAAACTTACCTGTTTTCTCTCCTCTTGTCGAGCTGAATGTGACTAGGTGAATGTTTCATATTAACCTTCCCTCTTACATGTCTGTTCTCTCCCCTCCCTCTCCAGCTGACTTTGGGTTCTGTGCCCAGATCACTCCAGAGCAGAGTAAGAGAAGCACCATGGTGGGGACTCCCTACTGGATGGCTCCTGAGGTGGTGACCAGGAAGGCCTACGGACCCAAGGTGGACATCTGGTCCCTGGGCATCATGGCTATAGAGATGGTGGAGGGAGAACCCCCTTACCTCAACGAGAACCCACTCAGGGTGAGGTTGGATGTGTGTGTGTGTGTGTGTGAGGGGGGGGGGGTTCCATGCGTGTGTGTGTGTGTGTGTCCAGGCATTGCACTTGGTGGCCACTAATGTTCAGTCTGTGTCTCCTACAGGCCCTCTACCTGATAGCCACCAATGGGACTCCAGAGCTCCAGTCTCCAGAGAAGTTATCTCCAGTGTTCAGGTCCTTCCTGTCCCGCTGTCTGGAGATGGATGTAGAGAAGAGAGGAGGAGGGAAAGAACTACTGCAGGTACACACACGCACAAACAAACACACACTCATACACACATTCACACACACCGTGATGAGAAGAGTTTGTTTCATTGGTTGATCTCTTGTCTTCCCTGTAGCATCCATTCCTAAAGCTGGCCAAGCCTCTCTCCAGCCTCACCCCTCTCATCCTGGCAGCCAAGGAGGCCATGAAGAGTAACCGCTAACCCTGGTTAGCCACAGATACACTGGATTCCTATGTCTCTGTGTTAGCCTGAGCGCTAACTACTAGCCTTACCAGCTAACTTCCAGCCCTACTGTGCCAACTCGTCAGTGTCTCTCAGTAACTGACAGCATCTCCTCCTCGATGCTAAACACCAGCCTGCTAGCACCCTGGCTCGTACACCTACAAGTCACACAAGTCAGCTTCCTGCTCTGTTTGACTCCCCTTCCCCTCTGTCCCTCACCCCTCACTCCATATCACACACCAGTCTTCCTTTGTCTCTTACCCCCTCCCTGTTTGTCCCTCACCCCCTCCTCATCTGTCCCTCACCCCCCCATCTGTCCCTCACCCCTCACTCCATATCACACACCAGTCTTCCTATGTCTCTTACCCCTCCCTGTCTGTCCCTCACCCCCCCCTGTCTGTCCCTCACCCCCCTCCCTGTCTGTCCCTCACCCCCCTCCCTGTCTGTCCCTCACCCCTCACTCCATATCACACACCAGTCTTCCTATGTCTCTTACCCCCTCCTTGTCTGTCCCTCACTCCCCCTCCTCACCTGTCCCTCACCCCCCCTCCTTTTCCCTCACCCTCTTTTTCGTTCAGATGTTGTGAGGTTTTCTCTTTCTCTCTCTTTACTCTGACTAAGAAACTTAAAGGTGCAATCTGTAAAAATGATTGTCCCACAAAAAATAGTTCATTTCAATCCTACAGTATCAGTGTTGCAGTACACCGGCAAATAAAACTACAGATTGCACCTTTAACAAAATGAAAGAAAGTAATTGCTGTATGGAACTATCTCGGTATTCAATTCAAATATTTTGGCAGCCAAACCAAATGACATTTTTCAAAATCGTTTTGTATATTATGTACTTTGACAAATGTTGAGGGGGAAAAAATCAGGATACTTGGAGAAGTGTTTTTTAACGTGTATGTATACTTTTCATTTGGTGTTTTGTGACTAACATTCTGATAGAATCCTTCCATAACGGTGTGCCTTAATGAACACAACATCTCGGCTCTATGAGGTGAGAGCCTAACTTTCACTTCATTAAGTTGAATTGTCACTTAGTCTCCCATTGACATCAATGCATGACTACGTGAAAACGTGACTTAAGTGGAAGTTAGGATTTGCTCCTATGATTGGCCAATCAAAAAGCATTCCACCGTGCCAGACTCGTTCCATTCCATTTCACAGACATTCCAGTCAGAGAGGTTGATTGGTTGAGTCTGATGATGTTGATGATTTTAATAAGTATCCCCTTCTGTTGTTCATTTTTAATTAATGAAACTGTAGAACAAACTAGAACATTATTTTTTTTACAGGAAACCATGTATTTTCAAACAGTCTCTGTAAATTATTATTAAAGATAGACTTGAACTAATGCTTGTGTGCATGTGTCTGTAGAACATTATAGGTGAAGTACTGTGTCTGTAGAACATTATAGGTGAAGTACTGTGTCTGTAGAACATTATAGGTGAAGTACTGTGTCTGTAGAACATTATAGGTGAAGTACTGTGTCTGTAGAACATTATAGGTGAAGTACTGTGTCTGTAGAACAGTATAGGTGAAGTACTGTGTCTGTAGAACATTATAGGTGAAGTACTGTGTCTGTAGAACATTATAGGTGAAGTACTGTGTCTGTAGAACAGTATAGGTGAAGTACTGTGTCTGTAGAACAGTATAGGTGTCTGTAGAACATTATAGGTGAAGTACTGTGTCTGTAGAACATTATAGGTGAAGTACTGTGTCTGTAGAACATTATAGGTGAAGTACTGTGTCTGTAGAACATTATAGGTGAAGTACTGTGTCTGTAGAACATTATAGGTGAAGTACTGTGTCTGTAGAACATTATAGGTGAAGTACTGTGTCTGTAGAACATTATAGGTGAAGTACTGTGTCTGTAGAACATTATAGGTGAAGTACTGTGTCTGTAGAACATTATAGGTGAAGTACTGTGTCTGTAGAACATTATAGGTGAAGTACTGTGTCTATAGGTGTAGAACATTATAGGTGAAGTACTGTGTCTGTAGAACATTATAGGTGAAGTACTGTGTCTGTAGAACATTATAGGTGAAGTACTGTGTCTGTAGAACATTATAGGTGAAGTACTGTGTCTGTAGAACATTATAGGTGAAGTACTGTGTCTGTAGAACATTATAGGTGAAGTACTGTGTCTGTAGAACATTATAGGTGAAGTACTGTGTCTGTAGAACAGTATAGGTGAAGTACAGTATAGGTGAAGTACTGTGTCTGTAGAACATTATAGGTGAAGTACTGTGTCTGTACTGTGAAGTCTGTGTAGAACATTATAGGTGAAGTACTGTGTCTGTAGAACATTATAGGTGAAGTACTGTGTCTGTAGAACATTATAGGTGAAGTACTGTGTCTGTAGAACATTATAGGTGAAGTACTGTGTCTGTAGAACATTATAGGTGAAGTACTGTGTCTGTAGAACATTATAGGTGAAGTACTGTGTCTGTAGAACATTATAGGTGAAGTACTGTGTCTGTAGAACATTATAGGTGAAGTACTGTGTCTGTAGAACATTATAGGTGAAGTACTGTGTCTGTAGAACATTATAGGTGAAGTACTGTGTCTGTAGAACATTATAGGTGAAGTACTGTGTCTGTAGAACATTATAGGTGAAGTACTGTGTCTGTAGAACAGTATAGGTGAAGTACTGTGTCTGTAGAACATTATAGGTGAAGTACATTATAGGTGAACTGTGTCCTGTGTACTAGTGTCTGTCTGTAGAACATTATAGGTGAAGTACTGTGTCTGTAGAACATTATAGGTGAAGTACTGTGAACATTATAGAGTGAAGTACTGTGTCTGTAGAACATTATAGGTGAAGTACTGTGTCTGTAGAACATTATAGGTGAAGTACTGTACTGTAGAACATTATGTACTGTGTCTGTAGAACATTATAGGTGAAGTACTGTGTCTGTAGAACATTATAGGTGAAGTACTGTGTCTGTAGAACATTATGTGAAGTACTGTGTCTGTAGAACATTATAGGTGAAGTACTGTGTCTGTAGAACTGTGAAGTACTGTGTCTGTAGAACATTATAGGTGAAGTACTGTGTCTGTAGAACATTATAGGTGAAGTACTGTGTCTGTAGAACAGTATAGGTGAAGTACTGTGTCTGTAGAACATTATAGGTGAAGTACTGTGTCTGTAGAACATTATAGGTGAAGTACTGTGTCTGTAGAACATTATAGGTGAAGTACTGTGTCTGTAGAACAGTATAGGTGAAGTACTGTGTCTGTAGAACATTATAGGTGAAGTACTGTGTCTGTAGAACATTATAGGTGAAGTACTGTGTCTGTAGAAGGTGAAGTACTGTGTCTGTATTATAGGTGAAGTACTGTGTCTGTAGAACATTATAGGTGAAGTACTGTGTCTGTAGAACATTATAGGTGAAGTACTGTGTCTGTAGAACATTATAGGTGAAGTACTGTGTGTAGAACATTATAGGTGAAGTACTGTAGAACATTATAGGTGAAGTACTGTGTCTGTGTACTGTAGAACATTATAGGTGAAGTACTGTGTCTGTAGAACATTATAGGTGAAGTACTGTGTAGAACATTATAGGTGAAGTACTGTGTCTGTAGAACATTATAGGTGAAGTACTGTGTCTGTAGAACATTATAGGTGAAGTACTGTGTCTGTAGAACATTATAGGTGAAGTACTGTGTCTGTAGAACATTATAGGTGAAGTACTGTGTCTGTGTATAGGTGAAGTATTATAGGTGAAGTACTGTGTCTGTAGAACATTATAGGTGAAGTACTGTGTCTGTAGAACATTATAGGTGAAGTACTGTGTCTGTAGAACATTATAGGTGAAGTACTGTGTCTGTAGAACATTATAGGTGAAGTACTGTGTCTGTAGAACATTATAGGTGAAGTACTGTGTCTGTAGAACAGTATAGGTGTACTGTGTCTGTAGAACATTATAGGTGAAGTACTGTGTCTGTAGAACATTGAAGTAGGTGAAGTACTGTGTCTGTCTGTAGAACATTATAGTGAAGTACATTATAGGTGAAGTACTGTGTCTGTAGAACATTATAGGTGAAGTACTGTGTCTGTAGAACATTATAGGTGAAGTACTGTGTCTGTAGAACATTATAGGTGAAGTACTGTGTCTGTAGAACATTATAGGTGAAGTACTGTGTCTGTAGAACATTATAGGTGAAGTACTGTGTCTGTAGAACATTATAGGTGAAGTACTGTGTCTGTAGAACATTATAGGTGAAGTACTGTGTCTGTAGAACATTATAGGTGAAGTACTGTGTCTGTAGAACATTATAGGTGAAGTACTGTGTCTGTAGAACATTATAGGTGAAGTACTGTGTCTGTAGAACATTATAGGTGAAGTACTGTGTCTGTAGAACATTATAGGTGAAGTACTGTGTCTGTAGAACAGTATAGGTGAAGTACTGTGTCTGTAGAACATTATAGGTGAAGTACTGTGTCTGTAGAACATTATAGGTGTATAGGTACTGTGTCTGTAGAACATTATAGGTGAAGTACTGTGTCTGTAGAACAGTATAGGTGAAGTACTGTGTCTGTAGAACATTATAGGTGAAGTACTGTGTCTGTAGAACATTATAGGTGAAGTACTGTGTCTGTAGAACATTATAGGTGAAGTACTGTGTCTGTAGAACATTATAGGTGAAGTACTGTGTCTGTAGAACATTATAGGTGAAGTACTGTGTCTGTGTAGAACAGTATAGGTGAAGTACTGTGTCTGTAGAACATTATAGGTGAAGTACTGTGTCTGTAGAACATTATAGGTGAAGTACTGTGTCTGAACATTATAGGTGAAGTAGAACATTATAGGTGAAGTACTGTGTCTGTAGAACATTATAGGTGAAGTACTGTGTCTGTAGAACATTATAGGTGAAGTACTGTGTCTGTAGAACATTATAGGTGAAGTACTGTGTCTGTAGAACATTATAGGTGAAGTACTGTGTCTGTAGAACAGTATTATACTGTGGTGAACATTATAGGTGAAGTACTGTGTCTGTAGAACATTATAGGTGAAGTACTGTGTCTGTAGAACATTATAGGTGAAGGACTGTGTCTGTAGAACATTATAGGTGAAGTACTGTGTCTGTAGAACAGTATAGGTGAAGTGAAGTACTGTGTCTGTAGAACAGTATAGGTGAAGTACTGTGTCTGTAGAACATTATAGGTGAAGTACTGTGTCTGTAGAACATTATAGGTGAAGTACTGTGTCTGTAGAACATTATAGGTGAAGTACTGTGTCTGTAGAACATTATAGGTGAAGTACTGTGTCTGTAGAACATTATAGGTGAAGTACTGTGTCTGTAGAACATTATAGGTGAAGTACTGTGTCTGTAGAACATTATAGGTGAAGTACTGTGTCTGTAGAACATTATAGGTGAAGTACTGTGTCTGTAGAACATTATAGGTGAAGTACTGTGTCTGTAGAACATTATAGGTGAAGTACTGTGTCTGTAGAACATTATAGGTGAAGTACTGTGTCTGTAGAACATTATAGGTGAAGTACTGTGTCTGTAGAACATTATAGGTGAAGTACTGTGTCTGTAGAACATTATAGGTGAAGTACTGTGTCTGTAGAACATTATAGGTGAAGTACTGTGTCTGTAGAACATTATAGGTGAAGTACTGTGTCTGTAGAACATTATAGGTGAAGTACTGTGTCTGTAGAACATTATAGGTGAAGTACTGTGTCTGTAGAACATTATAGGTGAAGTACTGTGTCTGTAGAACATTATAGGTGAAGTACTGTGTCTGTAGAACATTATAGGTGAAGTACTGTGTCTGTAGAACATTATAGGTGAAGTACTGTGTCTGTAGAACATTATAGGTGAAGTACTGTGTCTGTAGAACATTATAGGTGAAGTACTGTGTCTGTGAACATTATAGGTGAACTGTGTCAGAACATTATAGGTGAAGTACTGTGTCTGTAGAACATTATAGGTGAAGTACTGTGTCTGTAGAACATTATAGGTGAAGTACTGTGTCTGTAGAACATTATAGGTGAAGTACTGTGTCTGTAGAACATTATAGGTGAAGTACTGTGTCTGTAGAACATTATAGGTGAAGTACTGTGTCTGTAGAACATTATAGGTGAAGTACTGTGTCTGTAGAACATTATAGAGTGAAGTACTGTGTCTGTAGAACATTATAGGTGAAGTACTGTGTCTGTAGAACATTATAGGTGAAGGACTGTGTCTGTAGAACATTATAGGTGAAGTACTGTGTCTGTAGAACATTATAGGGTGAAGTACTGTGTCTGTAGAACATTATAGGTGAAGTACTGTGTCTGTAGAACATTATAGGTGAAGTACTGTGTCTGTAGAACATTATAGGTGAAGTACTGTGTCTGTAGAACATTATAGGTGAAGTACTGTGTCTGTAGAACATTATAGGTGAAGTACTGTGTCTGTAGAACATTATAGGTGAAGTACTGTGTCTGTAGAACATTATAGGTGAAGTACTGTGTCTGTAGAACATTATAGGTGAAGTACTGTGTCTGTAGAACATTATAGGTGAAGTACTGTGTCTGTAGAACATTATAGGTGAAGTACTGTGTCTGTAGAACATTATTGAAGTACTGTGTCTGTAGAGTGAAGTACTGTGTCTGTAGAACATTATAGGTGAAGGACTGTGTCCTGTGTAGAACATTATAGGTGAAGTACTGTGTCTGTAGAACATTATAGGTGAAGTACTGTGTCTGTAGAACATTATAGGTGAAGGACTGTGTCCTGTGTAGAACATTATAGGTGAAGTACTGTGTCTGTAGAACATTATAGGTGAAGTACTGTGTCTGTAGAACATTATAGGTGAAGTACTGTGTCTGTAGAACATTATAGGTGAAGTACTGTGTCTGTAGAACATTATAGGTGAAGTACTGTGTCTGTAGAACAGTATAGGTGAAGTACTGTGTCTGTAGAACATTATAGGTGAAGTACTGTGTCTGTAGAACATTATAGGTGAAGTACTGTGTCTGTAGAACATTATAGGTGAAGTACTGTGTCTGTAGAACATTATAGGTGAAGTACTGTGTCTGTGTAGAACATAAGTGAAGTACTGTGTCTGTAGAACATTATAGGTGAAGTACTGTGTCTGTAGAACATTATAGGTACTGTGTCTAGAACATTATAGGTGAAGTACTGTGTCTGTAGAACATTATAGGTGAAGTACTGTGTCTGTAGAACATTATAGGTGAAGTACTGTGTCTGTAGAACATTATAGGTGAAGTACTGTGTCTGTGAACATTATAGGTGAAGTACTGTGTCTGTAGAACATTATAGGTGAAGTACTGTGTCTGTAGAACATTATAGGTGAAGTACTGTGTCTGTAGAACATTATAGGTGAAGTACTGTAGAACATTATAGGTGAAGTACTGTGTCTGTAGAACATTATAGGTGAAGTACTGTGTCTGTAGAACATTATAGGTGAAGTACTGTGTCTGTAGAACATTATAGGTGAAGTACTGTGTCTGTAGAACATTATAGGTGAAGTACTGTGTCTGTGTAGAACATTATAGGTGAAGTACTGTGTCTGTAGAACATTATAGGTGAAGTACTGTGTCTGTAGAACATTATAGGTGAAGTACTGTGTCTGTAGAACATTATAGGTGAAGTACTGTGTCTGTAGAACATTATAGGTGAAGTACTGTGTCTGTAGAACATTATAGGTGAAGTACTGTGTCTGTAGAACATTATAGGTGAAGTACTGTGTCTGTAGAACATTATAGGTGAAGTACTGTGTCTGTAGAACATTATAGGTGAAACTGTGTCTGTAGAACATTATAGGTGAAGTACTGTGTCTGTAGAACATTATAGGTGAAGTACTGTGTCTGTAGAACATTATAGGTGAAGTACTGTGTCTGTAGAACATTATAGGTGAAGTACTGTGTCTGTAGAACATTATAGGTGAAGTACTGTGTCTGTAGAACATTATAGGTGAAGTACTGTGTCTGTAGAACATTATAGGTGAAGTACTGTGTCTGTAGAACATTATAGGTGAAGTACTGTGTCTGTAGAACATTATAGGTGAAGTACTGTGTCTGTAGAACATTATAGGTGAAGTACTGTGTCTGTAGAACATTATAGGTGAAGTACTGTGTCTGTAGAACATTATAGGTGAAGTACTGTGTCTGTAGAACATTATAGGTGAAGTACTGTGTCTGTAGAACATTATAGGTGAAGTACTGTGTCTGTAGAACATTATAGGTGAAGTACTGTGTCTGTAGAACATTATAGGTGAAGTACTGTGTCTGTAGAACATTATAGGTGAAGTACTGTGTCTGTAGAACATTATAGGTGAAGTACTGTGTCTGTAGAACATTATAGGTTACTGTGTCTGTAGAACATTATAGGTGAAGTACTGTGTCTGTAGAACATTATTGAAGTACTGTGTCTGTAGAACATTATAGGTGAAGTACTGTAGAACATTATAGGTGAAGTACTGTGTCTGTAGAACATTATAGGTGAAGTACTGTGTCTGTAGAACATTATAGGTGAAGTACTGTGTCTGTAGAACATTATAGGTGAAGTACTGTGTCTGTAGAACATTATAGGTGAAGTACTGTGTCTGTAGAACATTATAGGTGAAGTACTGTGTCTGTAGAACATTATAGGTGAAGTACTGTGTCTGTAGAACATTATAGGTGAAGTACTGTGTCTGTAGAACATTATAGGTTATGTAGAACATTATAGGTGAAGTACTGTGTCTGTAGAACATTATAGGTGAAGTACTGTGTCTGTAGAACATTATAGGTGAAGTACTGTGTCTGTAGAACATTATAGGTGAAGTACTGTGTAGAACATATAGGTGAAGTACTGTGTCTGTAGAACATTATAGGTGAAGTACTGTGTCTGTAGAACATTATAGGTGAAGTACTGTGTCTGTAGAACATTATAGGTGAAGTACTGTGTCTGTAGAACAGTATAGGTGAAGTACTGTGTCTGTAGAACATTATAGGTGAAGGACTGTGTCTGTAGAACATTATAGGTGAAGTACTGTGTCTGTAGAACATGAAGTACTGTGTCTGTAGAACATTATAAGTGAAGTACTGTGTCTGTAGAACAGTATAGGTGAAGTACTGTGTCTGTAGAACATTATAGGTGAAGTACTGTGTCTGTAGAACATTATAGGTGAAGTACTGTGTCTGTAGAACAGTATAGGTGAAGTACTGTGTCTGTAGAACATTATAGGTGAAGTACTGTGTCTGTAGAACATTATAGGTGAAGTATTATAGAACATTATAGGTGAAGTACTGTGTCTGTAGAACATTATAGGTGAAGTAGTAGAACTAGGTGAAGTCTGTAGAACATTATAGGTGAAGTACTGTGTCTGTAGAACATTATAGGTGAAGTACTGTGTCTGTGTAGAACAGGTTATAGAACAGGTGAAGTACTGTGTCTGTAGAACATTATAGGTGAAGTACTGTGTCTGTAGAACATTATAGGTGAAGTACTGTGTCTGTAGAACATTATAGGTGAAGTACTGTGTCTGTAGAACATTATAGGTGAAGTACTGTGTCTGTAGAACATTATAGGTGAAGTACTGTGTCTGTAGAACATTATAGGTGAAACTGTGTCCTGTAGAACATTATAGGTGAAGTACTGTGTCTGTAGAACATTATAGGTGAAGTACTGTGTCTGTAGAACATTATAGGTGAAGTACTGTGTCTGTGAACATTATAGGTGAAACATTATAGGTGAAGTACTGTGTCTGTAGAACATTATAGAGTGAAGTACTGTGTCTGTAGAACATTATAGGTACTGTGTCTGTAGAACATTATAGGTGAAGTACTGTGTCTGTAGAACATTATAGGTGAAGTACTGTGTCTGTAGAACATTATAGGTGAAGTACTGTGTCTGTAGAACATTATAGGTGAAGTACTGTGTCTGTAGAACATTATAGGTGAAGTACTGTGTAGGTGAAGTACTGTGTCTGTAGAACATTATAGGTGAAGTACTGTGTCTGTAGAACATTATAGGTGAAGTACTGTGTCTGTAGAACATAGGTGAATACTGTGGTGAACATTATAGGTGAAGTACTGTGTCTGTAGAACATTATAGGTGAAGGACTGTGTCCTGTGTAGAACATTATAGGTGAAGTACTGTGTCTGTAGAACATTATAGGTGAAGTACTGTGTCTGTAGAACATTATAGGTGAAGTACTGTGTCTGTAGAACATTATAGGTGAAGTACTGTGTCTGTAGAACATTATAGGTGAAGTACTGTGTCTGTAGAACATTATAGGTGAAGTACTGTGTCTGTAGAACATTATAGGTGAAGTACTGTGTCTGTAGAACATTATAGGTGAAGTACTGTGTCTGTAGAACATTATAGGTGAAGGACTGTGTCTGTAGAACATTATAGGTGAAGGACTGTGTCTGTAGAACTGTAGAACATTATAGGTGAAGTACTGTGTCTGTAGAACATTATAGAGTAGTACTGTGTCTGTGTAGTGAAGTACTGTGTCTGTAGAACATTATAGGTGAAGTACTGTGTCTGTAGAACATTATAGGTGAAGTACTGTGTCTGTAGAACATTATAGGTGAACATTATAGGTGAAGTACTGTGTCTGTAGAACATTAGTACTGTGTCTGTAGAACATTATAGGTGAAGTACTGTGTCTGTAGAACATTATAGGGTGAAGTACTGTGTCTGTGTAGAACATTATAGAGTGAAGTACTGTGTCTGTAGAACATTATAGGTGAAGTACTGTGTCTGTAGAACATTATAGGTGAAGTACTGTGTCTGTAGAACATTATAGGTGAAGTACTGTGTCTGTAGAACATTATAGGTGAAGTACTGTGTCTGTAGAACATTATAGGTGAAGTACTGTGTCTGTAGAACATTATAGGTGAAGTACTGTGTCTGTAGAACATTATAGGTGAAATACTGTGTCTGTAGAACATTATAGGTGAAGTACTGTGTCTGTAGAACATTATAGGTGAAGTACTGTGTCTGTAGAACATTATAGGTGAAGGACTGTGTCCTGTGTAGAACATTATAGGTGAAGTACTGTGTCTGTAGAACATTATAGGTTATAGAACATTATAGGTGAAGTACTGTGTCTGTAGAACATTATAGGTGAAGTACTGTGTGTAGAACATTATAGGTGAAGTACTGTGTCTGTAGAACATTATAGGTGAAGTACTGTGTCTGTAGAACATTATAGGTGAAGGTACTGTGTCTGTAGAACATTATAGGTGAAGTACTGTGTCTGTAGAACATTATAGGTGAAGTACTGTGTCTGTAGAACATTAAGTGAAGGTGAGGTACTGTGTCTGTAGAACATTATAGGTGAAGTACTGTAGAACATTATAGGTGAAGTACTGTGTCTGTAGAACATTATAGGTGAAGTACTGTGTCTGTAGAACATTATAGGTGAAGCATTCTGTGTCTTAGAACATTATAGGTGAAGGACTGCTGTTTTCACTACAGCATTTCACAGGTGAAGGACTGTGTCCTGGCTGTAGAACATTATAGGTGAAGGACTGTGTCCTGTGTAGAATCATTATAGAGTGAAGTACTGTGTCTGTGTAGAACCTACTGTAGAACATTATAGGTGAAGTACTGTGTCTGTAGAACATTATAGGTGAGGTACTCTCTTTCCCCCACCCCTTTACCCCCACCCTCTCTCTCTCTTTCCCCCACCCCTTTACCCCACCCTCTCTCTCTCTTTCCCCACCCCTTTACCCCACCCTCTCTCTCTCTTTCTCACTCCCTCCCTTTTCTCTCTCTCCGCTCCTCCTTTATCTCTCCCTTCTCTCCCACGCTCTCCTTCTCACTGATAGTGTTTAATCTCTCAGGTCATTCACAGCTGGATTACAGTGTAATAACGGGACCAATATAAAGCACTGATTGTTAGATGGTTTCACATTGAGATATGTAAGCTATACAATACCCAATAGCATCTGTAGTTGGGGGACATTTATGTCTTGATAGCTCTCTGTGTGTGTGTGTGCGTGTGCGTGTGCGTGTGTGTGTGTGTGTGTGTGTGTGTAACCAGAGAGGCCTGGTGTGGGACTGGGCTGATCAGGTGTCAGATGGAGAGCAGAGCTGAGGAAGAGAGGGAATCTGAAGGTCTGTTTGTGTCGAGACAACGTATAGAGGGGTGTGTTATTTGGTTCAGGGAGAGTGTGGGACTTGAGTGTTTCTGAAGAGAGGAGAGGAGAGGGGGAGGCCCGATCCCTGACAGTAAGCTCCTTACTGTAGTTCTGAGTTACTGGGTGACCAGAGCTCCTTACTGGAGGACTGAGTTACTGGGTGACCAGAGCTCCTTACTGGAGGACTGAGTTACTGGGTGACCAGTGCTCCTTACTGCAGTACTGAGTTACTGGGTGACCAGAGCTCCTTACTGGAGGACTGAGTTACTGGGTGACCAGAGCTCCTTACTGCAGTACTGAGTTACTGGGTGACCAGAGCTCCTTACTGGAGGACTGAGTTACTGGGTGACCAGAGCTCCTTACTGGAGGACTGAGTTACTGGGTGACCAGAGCTCCTTATTGCAGTACTGGAGGACTGAGTTACTGGGTGACCAGAGCTCCTTACTGCAGTACTGAGTTACTGGGTGACCAGAGCTCCTTACTGGAGGACTGAGTTACTGGGTGACCAGAGCTCCTTACTGCAGTACTGGAGGACTGAGTTACTGGGTGACCAGAGCTCAGTACTGAGTTACTGGGTGACCAGCTCCTTACTGGAGGACTGAGTTACTGGGTGACCAGAGCTCCTTACTGGAGGACTGAGTTACTGGGTGACCAGAGCTCTTACTTACTGGAGGACTGAGTTACTGGGTGACCAGAGCTCTGGAGGACTGAGTTACTGACCAGAGCTCCTTACTGGAGGACTGAGTTACTGGGTGACCAGAGCTCCTTACTGCAGTACTGGAGGACTGAGTTACTGGGTGACCAGAGCTCCTTACTGCAGTACTGAAGGACTGAGTTACTGGGTGACCAGAGCTCCTTACTGGAGGACTGAGTTACTGGGTGACCAGAGCTCCTTACTGCAGTACTGGAGGACTGAGTTACTGGGTGACCAGAGCTCCTTACTGCAGTACTGGAGGACTGAGTTACTGGGTGACCAGAGCTCCTTACTGCAGTACTGGAGGACTGAGTTACTGGGTGACCAGAGCTCCTTACTGCAGTACTGAAGGACTGAGTTACTGGGTGACCAGAGCTCCTTACTGGAGGACTGAGTTACTGGGTGACCAGAGCTCCTTACTGCAGTACTGGAGGACTGAGTTACTGGGTGACCAGAGCTCCTTACTGCAGTACTGGAGGACTGAGTTACTGGGTGACCAGAGCTCCTTACTGCAGTACTGGAGGACTGAGTTACTCCTTACTGCAGTACTGAAGGACTGAGTTACTGGGTGACCAGAGCTCCTTACTGCAGTACTGAAGGACTGAGTTACTAGGTGACCAGAGCCATATAAAGGTTTGACCAACTTTGACAGGGTATTTGGATTCTCAGTAACCATAGCAGTTAAGTTAGCTGTTGTTTGAAAAGTCAGTAAATTCAGCATTTCTCTATGTGGCTCTATCTGTGTGTCACTATCAAGGTGAAGCATTTCTGTGGCAGTAAAGCAGTGGGTTGTTACAGTAATACAGTGGGTTGTTACAGTAATACAGTGGGTTGTTACAGTAATACAGTGGGTTGTTACAGTAATAGCAGTGGGTTGTTACAGTAATACAGTGGGTTGTTACAGTAATACAGTGGGTTGTTACAGTAAAGCAGTGGGTTGTTACAGTAATACAGTGGGTTGTTACAGTAAAGCAGTGGGTTGTTACAGTAAAGCAGTGGGTTGTTACAGTAATACAGTGGGTTGTTACAGTAAAGCAGTGGGTTGTTACAGTAAAGCAGTGGGTTGTTACAGTAAAGCAGTGGGTTGTTACAGTAAAGCAGTGGGTTGTTACAGTAAAGCAGTGGGTTGTTACAGTAAAGCAGTTGGGTTGTTACAGTAAAGCAGTGAGTTTGTGTAATAACGTGCTGTTTTCTCCTTGCATAAAGTTTCATTGTATTGTCTGGCAACATAGCAAGGAAGGTGTGTGTGTTGTGTGTTGTTGTGCAGTGAGTTTGTGTAATAACGTGCTGTGTTTGTCCTTGCATGTGTTTCATTGTATTGTCTGGCAACATAGCAAGGAAGGTGTGTGTGTGTGTGTGTGTGTGTGTGTGTGTGTGTGTGTGTGTGTGAGAGAGAGAGAGAGAGCGTGGAGGGGTATGTACAGCTAGAGTTCTCATTTATTAAACATGGCAGTTAGAAGCCAAACACACCTGTAGCCAACACACACCTCTCCCTCTTACATCTCTCTACAATGTGGTTGTGTGTGTGTGTGTGTGCGCATGCGTGTGTGCGTTCGTGCATGCCGGTGTGTGGTGAAAGAAACTGATGACACAGCTAAAGGGTTAATTGCTAACTCCCAGGCTGGAGTCTCTGGAGGACCACGCCCATCCCAGAGTTCAATGGGCCGAAGGTCTCTAGTCCTCCGCTGCTTCGGTCAAGACAGCGAGCGAGAAGACACCTGACCACCTCTAAACCTCTACCAAGCTTCTCCAGCCCTGTCTGATCCTCTCTTCACGGTAAGTCTTCATTTCCTGTTTCAGCTGCTATTTACTACACAAATACAGTAGCCTATGTGGTGCTTTCTGACACTTACAGTATATCAAAGGAGGAAGACTGATTGATCACTGCTTGGCATCGAATGATACGGAGTCTAGGGTCGCAATCAGTCACCAAAGTCTTCTAAGTAGCTGGCGAACAGCGGGATGAAAAATCTAGCAGAACTCATACAGTCTTGTCTCAGCCAGTAGTGTTTATGTTCTGTAATATACTTGTTGCACTTAGTTTGTAAGTCCATTTCTTGCGAAGTAAATGTCTAACTAGCTTCTACTATCATTCATCTGTATATATTTGTAGATTTTTTTTGATCATGTAATTTAGGACACCACATAATAATGAACATAGCAGCTCACAACAACGCAGTTACCTCCGCAGCTGATGTTCATGTGGAGATGGCTGTAAAATAATAAAACTCCTGTTCTCTACCCAGCGCAGCTGAACAACTCCTAGCCTCTGTCAGGCCAGTCGGCAGACCTGCTCTACTCAGCCAGGAGTGACTGAACGGGGAGCAGAGAGACCTTGGTCCCTCTCGTCCAGAACAGAACCAAACAGACACAGGCTTTTCTGAAGGTGTGTTCTGGGGTGTGATCCCCCTGGGGTCAGGTGTGTGGAGGGTCAGCGAGGGGAGCTGTCTGGGTGTGTCAATTCAGTCAATTCAAATTCAGAAATGTGCATCCGAAATCGAATTTCATTTCCCGAATTGACTAAACTTGAATGGAACAGTAGAGAGCTGTGGGATGAAAGTCACTGACGTATGTAGAGTCTACGCTGAGTGTGCCCTCAGAACAGTCTCAGTTTGTCGGGGCATGGACTCTACAAGGTGTCAAAAGCCTTCCACAGGGATGCTGGCCCATGTTGACTCCTATGCTTCCCACAGTTGTTTCAAGTTGGCAGGATGTCCTCTGGGTGGTGGACCATTCTTGAAAAACACTGTTGAGCGTGAAAATCTCAGCAACGTTGCATTTCTTGACACACTCAAACCGATATGCCTGACACCTACTACTGTACCCTGTTCAAAGGCACTTCAGTGTTTTGTCTCCCCCATCCACCCTCTGAATGGCACACATAAACAATCCATGTCCCAATGCTTAAAAATCCTTCTTTAACCTGTCTCCTCCCCTTCATCTACACTGATTGAAGTAGATTTAACAAGTGATCAATAAGGGATCATAGTTTTCACCTGGATTTACCTGGTCAGTCTATGTCATGGAAAGAGCAGGTGTTTCTAATGTTTTGTACACTATTGAGGCCATTCCAGGACACAACACACAACACATATCCTTATTGTCCTCGTATCTCTCCCTCGAGTTAATCAATAACCACACAACTATTTTAATAATAATATATCATCATACAGAACTGCATCATGTTGTCTTTGTGAGCTTAAAGATATGGGCCCGACCTTTTGGGGCTGAGATTGTATGGTTCAATAATATACACTATAAATTGTATGGTCTAATATATAGATTAGATTCTAGATTGTAGACAATCTTTACTCTCTCCTTATTGTAGTTAGCTCTGTATTCTCTGCAGCCTGTGATAGCACACTTATCACTGCTAGAAACCGGTAGATTAGTTTATTGCTCAATACACTGGCAGGTCAATGGAAGCATGAGGTCACAATGGAAGAATGAGGTCACAATGGAAGCATTAGGTCACAATGGAAGCATGAGATCACAATGCAAGCATGAGATCACAATGCAAGCATGAGATCACAATGGAAGAATGAGATCACAATGGAAGAATGAGATCACAATGGAAGCATGAGGTCACAATGGAAGCATGAGGTCACAATTGAAGCATGAGGTCACAATGGAAGCATGTTACCTGCTTGTCATTTTAGCAGTCAAGTTTGTTCTGCAATCGTGTGATTGTTGTGATTTTGCTATTGTAAGTGTTTGTAGGCTTATGTAGCCAAATTGTATCTATGATCGTACGCTATCCATTTGTTTTTTGTTTGATATTTTAATATATAAGAATTAACCAATAATATCATGCCACACCCGGCCATGATTATAGTCACCTGTGTGTCTTTTGACACTATATAAATGAGTCATCCCGCAGTGTTTGTCTTTATACCATGATGTAGACAGCTTGTTTGTCAAAATGTTGGACATTAACATTTCTGCATCTGAGCTCCTAGAGTGTGCGGCTCTCCTTTATTTTATTAAGTGTTCCACTCCGCTAGCCAGCAACTCGCCTAAATGGGTGTGCGCTTCTTTTGCCTCTAGATTGTTCTGCATCTGTACCTTGCGTTTCAATTATAAATATTTCCTTTAATTGTGATGATAAATTGACTGTGTGTGTGTGTGTGTGTGTGTCCGTGTGTGTGTGTGTGTGTGTGTGTGTGTGTGTATGTATGTATGTATATAAATATATATATATATATATATATATATATATAACATAAATATCAGGTAATCTAGATAGACTGTCCAGTATGGCAAAAAAGGTGACCCAGATTTCACGAGAGGACCTGGAGGAGCTCCGGGAGGCTTTCAACAGGATCGGTTAGTTACAGACACACACACACACACAGACACACACACACACTCACACACACATACCTACAGACACCCACAGAGGTTAGAGAGTTAACCTCGAGGTTAGGGAGGTAACCTAGAGGTTAGAGAGGGAGATAGTTAACCTGGAGGTTAGAGAGGTAACCTCGAGGTTAGAGAGGGAGATAGTTAACCTGGAGGTTAGAGAGGTAACCTAGAGATTAGAGAGGTAACCTCGAGGTTAGAGAGGGAGATAGTTAACCTAGAGGTTAGAGAGGGAGATAGTTAACCTGGAGGTTAGAGAGGTAACCTAGAGGTTAGAGAGGGAGATAGTTAACCTGGAGGTTAGAGAGATAACCTAGAGATTAGAGAGGGAGATAGCTAACCTGGAGGTTAGAGAGGTAACCTAGAGGTTAGAGATGGAGATAGTTAACCTGGAGGTTAGAGAGTTAACCTAGAGATTAGAGGGGTAACCTAGAGGTTAGAGGGGTAACCTAGAGGTTAGAGAGGGAGATAGGTAACCTAGAGGTTAGAGAGGGAGATAGGTAAACAGGAGGTTAGAGAGGGAGAAAGGTAACCTAGAGGTTAGAGAGGGAGATAGGTAACCTGGAGGTTAGATAGTTAACCTGGAGATTAGAGAGGTAACCTAGAGGTTAGAGAGGGAGATAGGTAACCTGGAGGTTAGAGAGGTAACCTAGAGGTTAAAGAGGTAACCTAGAGGTTAGAGGGGTAACCTGGAGGTTAGAGGGGTAACCTAGAGGTTAAAGAGGTAACCTAGAGGTTAGAGGGGTAACCTGGAGGTTAGAGGGGTAACATAGAGGTTAGAGGGGTAACCTAGAGGTTAGAGAGATAACCTAGAGGTTAGAGAGGGAGATAGTTAATCTGGAGGTTAGAGAGGGAGATAGGTAACCTAGAGATTAGAGTGGTAACCTAGAGGTTAGATAGTTAACCTGGAGGTTAGAGAGGTAACCTAGAGGTTAGAGAGGGAGATAGGTAACCTGGAGGTTAGATAGGTAAACCAGAGGTTAGATAGGTCATCTAGAGGTTCGAGAGGGATATAGGTAACCTAGAGGTTTGATAGGTATATAGGTAACCTTGAGGTCAGATAGGTAACCTTGAGGTGAGAGAGGTAACCAAGAGGTTAGAGAGGGATATAGGTAACCTTGAAGTTAGATAGGTAATCTAGAGGTTAGAGAGGTAACCTAGAGGTTAGAGAGGTAACCTAGAGGTTAGAAAGGGATATAAGTAACCTTGAGGTTAGAGAGGTAATCTGGAGATTAGAGAGGGATATAGGTAACCTAGAGGTTAGAGAAGGATATAGGTAACTTTGAGTTTAGATAGGTAATCTGGAGATTAGAGAGGGATATCGGTAACCTTGAGGTTAGAGAGGTAATCTGGAGATTAGAGAGGGATATCGGTAACCTTGAGGTTAGAGAGGTAACCTAGAGGTTAGAGAGGTTACCTAGAGGTTAGAGACAGTGACGAGTAGCTAAAAGGTTGCTGGTTTAAATCCAGAACCCGGAGATGACAAGAGGGGAGGGAACTAGTAATGGGCCTCCATTTTGGCCTTGAGCATGGCACTTCATCCATTTACATTACATTTAAGTCATTTAGCAGACGCTCTTATCCAGAGCGACTTACAAAATTCACCTTCTGACATCCAGTGGAACAGCCACTTTACAATAGTGCATCTAAATCATTAAGGGGGGGGGTGAGAAGGATTACTTATCCTATCCTAGGTATTCCTTGAAGAGGTGGGGTTTCAGGTGTCTCCGGAAGGTGGTGATTGACTCCGCTGTCCTGGTGTCGTGAGGGAGTTTGTTCCACCATTGGGGGGCCAGAGCAGCGAACAGTTTTGACTGGGCTGAGCGGGAACTGTACTTCCTCAGTGGTAGGGAGGCGAGCAGGCCAGAGGTGGATGAACGCAGTGCCCTTGTTTGGGTGTAGGGCCTGATCAGAGCCTGGAGGTACTGCGGTGCCGTTCCCCTCACAGCTCCGTAGGCAAGCACCATGGTCTTGTCATCCGGTCATAATACTGTCTTCCTGCCTGCCCATCTCTCTCTCGCTCTGTCTGTCTCTCTTTCTGTCTGTCTGTCTGTCTGCCTGCCTGCCTACCCATCTCTCTCTCGCTCGCTCTGTCTGTCTGTCTGTCTGTCTGTCTGTCTGTCTGTCTGTCTGTCTGTCTGTCTGTCTGTCTGTCTGTCTGCCTGCCTGCCTGCCTGCCTGCCTGCCTGCCTGCCTGCCTGCCTGCCTACCTGTCTGCCTGCCTACCTGCCTGACTGTGTTTCCTCCCATACAGACACTGACAACAGTGGTTTTGTCAGTGACTTTGAGCTGCAGGAGCTGTTCAGAGAGGCTAGTTTCTCCATGCCAGGCTACAGAGTCAGAGACATAGTGGAGATCTTTGTAGCAGGAGACACCAACAAGGACGGGAAGATCAGCTTTGAAGAGTTTGTCTCGGTAAGATTTAAAATACACCGAAGTAAAGACGGTGACAAATGTAGGCACGCATCCACATACACACTCACACAGACACACTCACACAGACACACTCACACAGACACACTCACACAGACACAAAGACACACAGCCACACAGACACATTCACACAGACACACTCACACAGACACACTCACACAGACACTCTCACACAGTCACACTCACACAGACACACTCACACAGACACACTCACACAGACACACTCGCACAGACACACAGCCACACAGACACACTCACACAGCCACATTCAGAGACACGGCCCATCCTGTCTTGTAGATCTACCAGGAGCTGAAGAGTAAGGAGCTCAGTGAGACATTCAAGAAAACCATCGCCAGGAGAGAAGGGATACAATCCTTTGGAGGATTGTCAGGAATCTCCAGCGAGGGAACACAGCACTCCTACTCAGGTAGAGAGAGAGAGAGAGAGAGAGAGAGAGAGAGAGAGAGAGAGAGAGAGAGAGAGAGAGAGAGAGAGAGAGAGAGAGAGAGAGAGAGAGAGAAAAAAAATTGTTTGTGTCCTAATCAGAGAGAGAGAGAGATGAGAGAGAGAGAGAGAGAGAAAAAAAAAAATTGTTTGTGTCCTAATCATGCAAGAACGTGTGTGTGTGTGTGTGTGTGTGTTTGTGTGCGTACGCGTATGTGTGTGTGTGTGTGTGTTAGATGAGGAGAAGGTGGCGTTTGTGAACTGGATCAACAAGTCTCTGGCCAAAGATGAAGACTGTAAACACCTTCTACCCATGAACCCTGATGGAGACAGTCTCTTCAAATCAGTAAAAGATGGGATCCTGCTCTGGTAACACACACACAGGCACAAATATATATACACACACTCACACACACGCTGCTAACATATACTCTGTTTTGTCTTTGCAGTAAAATGATCAACCTCTCCCAGTCTGACACCATCGATGAGAGAGTCATCAACACCAAGAAACAAACCACCTTTACCATGACCGTGAGTTAACACACACACACACACACACACACACACACACACACACACACACACACACACACACACACACACACACACACACACACACACACACACACACACACACAGAGGAAAAATTCAAAACTCTAACTCTCTCTCTCTCCCTTCTCTAGGAGAACCTGATGCTGGCGATAAACTCTGCGTTGTCTATCGGCTGTACCGTGGTCAACATCGACGCCCCTGACCTGATGGCTGGGAAACCCCACCTGGTGCTGGGGCTGCTTTGGCAGATTATCAAGATAGGACTGTTTGCTGACATAGAGATCAGCAGCAACGAAGGTACACATACACACACACACACACACACACATTGTCAAACACATAAACAGCTACAAACATAGTGTCTAATTTAGTTTCAATGTCATATGAGCTTCATGCCCATGTCAAATTATATGACCCCACTTGTAACATCCTGCAACCCTATTGGCTGTTTGTGTGTGTGTGTATCTGTACCACACT
Organism: Oncorhynchus masou masou; assembly: GCF_036934945.1. Classification (NCBI taxonomy): domain Eukaryota; kingdom Metazoa; phylum Chordata; class Actinopteri; order Salmoniformes; family Salmonidae; genus Oncorhynchus; species Oncorhynchus masou. The sequence goes on from NC_088218.1 coordinate 16,976,492, forward strand.
GCAAGCCGATTGGCTTATTGTGTTTATTTGCAGCTCTTATTAACCTGCTGTTTGAGGGGGAGGAGTTAGAGCACCTGATGTCATTGTCTCCTGAAGAACTGTTGCTACGCTGGGTCAACCATCACCTTGGCAACGCTGGGGCCCAACCAATCAGCAACTTCAGCCAAGACATCAAGGTAACACACAGACTGTCACTCACGTACAGTCACGCACACACACACACACACTGCAAATATGGTGTTTATGTATTAATGCTGTTATTATACTGTAGGATTCCAGGGCGTATTTCACCCTGTTGGACCAGATCTCACCTAAATGGAGAGGACATAGACGAGATGGCCATTCACATCGATATGACCGGCATCAATGTAAGTGGGTGTGTATTCATATGTGCGTGTTCATGTTTGCATGCGCGCGTGTGTGTGTTGCCCCTTACGTTTGTGTGTGTGTGTATAGGAGCGTGACGACGAACGCAGGGCAGAGATGATGCTTCGCCAGGCAGCCCGTCTGGACTGCAGACAGTTTGTGTCTCCTATGGATGTGGTGTCTGGCAACAGCAAGCTGAACCTGGCCTTTGTAGCCAACCTCTTCAACACACACCTCACACACACACCTGGCCCTGAAGAGGACTAACAGCAACAACATAGACACAGCACTCATAGAGGGTGAGCTGCACACACACACACACTCACACACACACCTGGCCCTGAAGAGGACTAACAGCAACAACATAGACACAGCACTCATAGAGGGTGAGCTGCACACACACACACACACACACACTCACACACACACCTGGCCCTGAAGAGGACTAACAGCAACAACATAGACACAGCACTAACAGCAACAACATAGAGGGTGAGCTGCACACACACACACACACACACACACACACACACACACAACATAGACACACACATAGAGGGTGAGCTCACACACACACCTGGCCCTGAAGAGGACTAACAGCAACAACATAGACACAGCACTCATAGAGGGTGAGCTGCACACACACACACACACACACACACACACACACACTCACACACACACCTGGCCCTGAAGAGGACTAACAGCAACAACATAGACACAGCACTCATAGAGGGTGAGCTGCACACACACACACACACACACACACCCGGCCCTGAAGAGGACTAACAGCAACAACATAGATACAGAACTCATAGATCGTGAGCTGCACACACACACACACACACACACTCTTTCTCTCTCTCACACACACACACACACACACACTCTTTCTCTCTCTCTCACACACACACACACACACACTCTTTCTCTCTCACACAAAGACACAGCAAACTGTAATATGTGTAATGTTGTCCTAACAGGAGAATCCAGAGAGGAGAAAACATTCAGGAACTGGATGAACTCTCTGGGAGTTGCTCCCTATGTCAACCACCTCTACTGGTACAGTAACCACACACACACACACACACACACACACACACACACACACACACACACACACACACACACACACACACACACACACACACACACACACACACACACACACACACACACACACACACACACACACACACACACACACACACACACAGAGAGAGAGAGAGAGAGAGGGTATACATGTGTGTGTGTTAATGTTTGCATGTGTTGATTGGTGTGTGTGTGTTACAGTGACCTGTGTGATGCGGTGGTGATTCTCCAGTTGTATGAGAAAGTCAACGTCCCTGTAGAGTGGAAAAAAGTCAACAGACCTCCATACTCTGCACTGGGCAGTAACATGAAGAAGGTACACACACACATACTTTATTTGAATCCACCAATCAAATTGACAAAAAAGGATCCCAAACATGTCAAAGGTCCATGTATGCGTGGCACTCCAGGGTACAGAAAGCACCTACTTCTCCAAACAGCCTGGCTGCCCACGACAGCTGAAACAGACCAGTACCTAGCCACTGGCTTTGCCCTAGTTTTTGTCAGGCTTCTCAGCAAAGGCCTGCTCCATGTAGCTGTCCAATGAGCAGCCCACTTCCAAAACAAGCACCTCCCCTTGGCCTCACACACAACAATAATATCTTGCGTTCCTGGCGCACACACACACACACACACACACACACACACACACACACACACACACACACACACACACACACTCTCTTTTATCAAAATATTGTTGATGAAAATACAGAGGATTTCCAGGCATTGTGTTGGTGTGTCTGTGTGTGTAGTTGGAGAACTGTACCTATGCGGTGGAACTGGGTCAGAATAAAGCTCGATTCTCATTGGTGGGAATTGGAGGAGTGAATCTGAACGAGGGAAGTCCCATGCATACACTGGCTCTGGTCTGGCAGCTGATGAGGAGGTATGTACAGTACAAACACACACCTTTCCTTTTCACTTTGACATCTCTCTCACCTCTTACTATCCCTTTATCATCCCACCCCCCCTCAGGTACACTCTCCAGGTGTTGTCTGATCTAGGAGATGGGGAAAAGATTGGAGACCAGATCATAATCAACTGGGTCAACACTCAGCTCAAAGAGGGAGGCAAGGACTCACAGATCAGCAGCTTCAAGGTGGGTGTGTACGTGTGTGAGTGTGCAGTGCACATTGTGTGCACGTGAACAGCTTTAATGTGTGTGTGTGCGTGAACAGTTTTAATTTGCATCTGTGTGTGTGTGTGTGTGTGTGTGTGTGTGTGTCCTGCAGGATAAGCTGATCAGTACTAGTCTCCCAGTGATAGACTTGTTAGACACCATCGCCCCCAAATCTATCAAAGAGGAGCTGGTGAAGAGAGGGGAGCTCAGCGATGCAGACAAGCTCAACAACGCCAAGTAAATAACCCCTGACTCTTAACCTCTGAACTCTAAATGACCTCGACCCTCAACCTCTAACTTCTAACTGACCTCTATCCTCTGACCCCTGAGCGGACTTCCCTTCCCTTTTGTCTTCCTGTAGGTACGCTATCACGGTATCCAGGAAGATTGGAGCCCGTGTCTACGCTCTGCCTGATGACCTGGTCGAGGTGAAACCCAAGATGGTTCTGACTGTGTTCGCATGCCTGATGGGGAGGGGCATGAAGAAAGCTGACGGCTGAACACACACACACTCAGACACACTAACATACACTAACAGCCTGTCCCAATTGGCTCCTTACCCTTTACCCTCTTCCTGTCTCCTGCACATCTAGTCTGTGATTAGATCAGTGTATAGAATCAGAGCGCAGGTGATTGTTCATTAAACATTTATTTCATACTGATAGAAAGCGAGCGGTTATGTGCCTAGTGTGCTCAAGGAGGCACTGATGGATAATTTTAATATCTCTAAATATGTTAATGTATTAATTCATTCTGTGGAAAAGAAACAACAGAATAGAATTATAAATCTATGTAGTCGAGGGGACATGAACCCTTTGGTTTCAATCACAAACACACCTTACAGAACTAACAGTACAGACACACTACAGACCTGTAAATGTTGTGTAATTCTCTTGACTTACTAAACTCAATCGACTGAAGATAATATCCTGGCAGCCTGACATTTTGTTCATGCAAATTGTGTGTGGGAGGGGTGGTGCATTTTTGAATACTTATTTATTTTTATTTTTTTTCACCTTTATTTAACCAGGTAGGCTAGTTGAGAACAAGTTCTCATTTGCAACTGCGACCTGGCCAGGATAAAGCTTAGCAGTGTGAACAGACAACACAGAGTTACACATGGAGTAAACAATTAACAAGTCAATAACACAGTACAAAAAAGGCGAGTCTATATACATTGTGTGCAAAAGGCATGAGGAGGTAGGCAAATAATTACAATTTTGCAGATTAGCACTGGAGTGATAAATGATCAGATGGTCATGTACAGGTAGAGATACTGGTGTGCAAAAGAGCAGAAAAGTAAATAAATAAAAACAGTGTGGGGATGAGGTAGGTGAAAATGGGTGGGTTATTTACCAATAGACTATGTACAGCTGCAGCTGTACATAATTTTTGTAATTCGTTCCAGTCACAGGCAGCAGAGTACTGGAACGAAAGGCGGCCAAATGAGGTGTTGGCTTTAGGTATGATCAGTGAGATACACCTGCTGAAGCGCGTGCTACGGATGGGTGTTGCCATCGTGACCAGTGAACTGAGATAAGGCGGAGCTTTACCTAGCATGGACTTGTAGATGACCTGGAGCCAGTGGGTCTGGCGACGAATATGTAGCGAGTGCCAGCCGACTAGAGCATACAAGTCGCAGTGGTGGGTGGTATAAGGTGCTTTAGTGACAAAACGGATGGCACTGTGATAAACTGCATCCAGTTTGCTGAGTAGAGTGTTGGAGGCAATTTTGTAGATGACATCGCCGAAGTAAGTTTGGCGGCGTGAGTGAAGGAGGCTTTGTTGCGGAATAGAAAGCCGACTCTTGATTTGATTTTCGATTGGAGATGTTTGATATGAGTCTGGAAGGAGAGTTTACAGTCTAGCCAGACACCTAGGTACTTATAGGTGTCCACATATTCAAGGTCGGAACCATCCAGGGTGGTGATGCTCGTCGGGCATGCGGGTGCAGGCAGCGATCGGTTGAAAAGCATGCATTTGGTTTTACTAGCGTTTAAGAGCAGTTGGAGGCCACGGAAGGAGTGTTGTATGGCATTGAAGCTCGTTTGGAGGTTAGATAGCACAGTGTCCAAGGACGGGCCGGAAGTATATAGAATAGTGTCGTCTGCGTAGAGGTGGATCAGGGAATCGCCCGCAGCAAGAGCAACATCATTGATATATACAGAGAAAAGAGTCGGCCCGAGAATTGAACCCTGTGGCACCCCCATAGAGACTGCCAGAGGACCGGACAGCATGCCCTCCGATTTGACACACTGAACTCTGTCTGCAAAGTAATTGGTGAACCAGGCAAGGCAGTCATCCGAAAAACCGAGGCTACTGAGTCTGCCGATAAGAATATGGTGATTGACAGAGTCGAAAGCCTTGGCAAGGTCGATGAAGACGGCTGCACAGTACTGTCTTTTATCGATGGCGGTTATGATATCGTTTAGTACCTTGAGTGTGGCTGAGGTGCACCCGTGACCGGCTCGGAAACCAGATTGCACAGCGGAGAAGGTACGGTGGGATTCGAGATGGTCAGTGACCTGTTTGTTGACTTGGCTTTCGAAGACCTTAGATAGGCAGGGCAGGATGGATATAGGTCTGTAACAGTTTGGGTCCAGGGTGTCTCCCCCTTTGAAGAGGGGGATGACTGCGGCAGCTTTCCAATCCTTGGGGATCTCAGACGATATGAGAGAGAGGTTGAACAGGCTGGTAATAGGGGTTGCGACAATGGAGGCGGATAGTTTCAGAAATAGAGGGTCTAGATTGTCAAGCCCAGCTGATTTGTACGGGTCCAGGTTTTGCAGCTCTTTCAGAACATCTGCTATCTGGATTTGGGTAAAGGAGAACCTGGAAGGGCTTGGGCGAGAAGCTGCGGTGGGGGCGGAGCTGTTGGCCGATATTGGAGTAGCCAGGCGGAAGGCATGGCCAGCCGTTGAGAAATGCTTGTTGAAGTTTTCGATAATCATGGATAATAATCATTCGATAATCATGGATTTATCGGTGGTGACCGTGTTACCTTGCCTCAGTGCAGTGGGCAGCTGGGAGGAGGTGCTCTTGTTCTCCATGGACTTCACAGTGTCCCAGAACTTTTTGGAGTTGGAGCTACAGGATGCAAACTTCTGCCTGAAGAAGCTGGCCTTAGCTTTCCTGACTGACTGCGTGTATTGGTTCCTGACTTCCCTGAACAGTTGCATATCGTGGGGACTATTAATCATAAACACATATAATAAAACCCATTTAATAAACACGTGTTTATGACTCCCATCACCCGGGACTGAGAGAAATGTTTACCGGGAACAGAGGACAACAAAGGAGAACTGTGTGATTTGATGCATGGTCCCAACTTCCATCTCACTAACAATGCTGGGATGTGATTTAGTTCATTTAATTCATAGTTACATCTTCCCCTCTCGCCTCACTCCCACATTTCAACTGGCAGTGATAATTACTGTACCACAGATACAGCTCTTGTGACGATCGTCTGAAGAAGTAGACCAAGGTGCAGCATGGTAAGTGTTCATGATCTTTAATATTCAGAACACCAATCAATAACAACCATCACGTTCTGCCAGCTTCACAGAGCTAACAAAAAAAACAAGATCCCACAACATAGGTGGGAAAACAGGCTACATAAGTATGATTCCCAATCAGAGACAACAATAGACAGCTGCCTCTGATTGGGAACCACACTCGGCCAAAACCAAAGAAATACAAAACACAGAATGCCCACCCCACATCACACCCTGACCTCACCAAATAGAGTTAGAAAACGGATCTCTAAGGTCAGGGCGTGACAGCTTTTTTGGGCTGAGCCTCAGAAGGGAGAAACACAAACGGCAACATTTTGGAGCCAAACACTGATGCTCAGCCTGATAATGGAAATAAACCACACAAGACCTACAAGCTCTTAGAATATATACACAAGATAACTACAAACTCTTAGAATATAAAGAACCAGTCAAAAAGTTTGGACACACCTACTCATTCAATAGTTTTTCTTTATTTTTACTATTTTCTACATTGTAGAATAGTGAAAACATGAAAACTATGAAATAACACATGCAATCATGTAGTAACCAAAAAGGTGGTTTTACAAATTTTATATTTGAGATTCTTCAAAGTAGCCACCCTTTGCCTTGATGATTGCTTTGCACACTCTTGGCATTCTCTCAAACAGCTTCACCTGGAATGCTTTTCCAACCGTCTTGAAGGAGATCCCACATATGCTGAGCACTTGTTGGCTGCTTTTCCTTCACTCTGCGGCCCAACTCATTCCTTACCATCTCAATTGGGTTGAGTTTGGGAGATTGTGGAGGCCAGGTCATCTGATACAGCACTCAATCACTATCCTTCTTAGTCAAATAGCCCTTACACAGCCTGGAGGTGTGTTGGGCCATTGTCCGTTTGAAAAACATAGTCCCACTAAGCACAAACCAGATGGGATGGTGTATTGCTATAGACTGCTGTGGTAGCCATGCTGGTTCAGTGTGCCTGCAAACTTGATGATTGAGTTGGAGGCGTGCATGGCCACGCAGCCAAGAGTGAACAGGGAGTACAGGGGAGGGCTGAGAACGCACTCTTGTGGGGCCACAGTGTTGAGGATCAGTGGGGTGGAGAGGTTGTTTCCTACCCTCACCACCTGGGGGTGGACCATCAGAAAGTCCAGGACCCAATTGCACAGGGCGGGGACGAGACCCGGGGTCTCCAGCTTAATGATGAGTTTGATGGGTACTATGGTGTTAAATGCCGAGCTGTAGTCAATGAACAGCATTCTTATAAAGGTATTCCTCTTGTCCAGATGGCAGTGTGCAGTGTGATGGCGATTGTGTCGTTTGTGGACCTATTGGGGCGGTAAGCAAATTGGAGTGGTTCTAGGGTATCAGGTAGGGTGGCGGTGATACCATCCTTGACTAGTCTCTCAAAGCACTTCATGATGACAGAGGTGAGTGCTACGGGGTGATAGTCATTTAGTTCAGTTACCTTAGCTTTCTTGGGAACAGGAAAAATGGTGGCCATCATGAAGTATGTGTGCACAGCAGAATGGGATTGGGATGGGTTGAATATGTCCGTAAACACACCAGCCAGCTGGTCTGCACATGCTCTGAGGACACGGCTAGGGATGCTGTCTGGGCCGTCAGCCTTGTGAGGGTTAACACGTTTAAATGTTTTACTCACGTTGGCCAGAGAGAAGGAGAGCCCACAGGCTTTGGTAGTGGGCTGTGTCAGTGCCATTGTATTGTCCTCAAAGCGAGCAAAGAAGTTGTTTAATTTGTCTGGGATCAAGACGTCGATGTCCGTGACGGGGCTGGTTTTCTTTTTGTAATCCGTGATTGACTGTAGATCCTGCCACATACGTCTCGTGTTTGAACCATTGAATTGTCAGTCTACTTTGTCTCTATACTGACGCTTTGCTTGCGGAGGGAATAGCTACATTGTTTGTATTCGATCATGTTTCCAGTTGCTTTCCCATGATTAAGAGCGGTGGTTCGCACTTTCAGTTTTGCGTGAATGCTGGCATCAATTCACTGTTTCTAGTTAGGGAGGGTTAATAGTCACAGTGGGTACAACATCACCGATGCACTTGCTAATAAACTTGCTCACCAAGTCAGAGTATACGTCAATGTAATTGCCTGAGGCTACCCGGAACATATCCCAGTCCACGTGATCAAAGCAATCCTGAAGTGTGGAATCCGGTTGTCAGAACAGTGTTGGATAGACCTGAGCACAGGCGTTTCCTGTTTTAGTTTCTGTCTATAGGCTGGGAGCAACAAAATGGAGTCATGGTCAGATTTGCCGAAGGGAGGGCGGGGTAGGGCTTTGCATGCATCGCGGAACTTCGTAGCAATGGTCCAGAAAGCTACCAGCTCGTGACGTGCATTCGATATGCTGATAGAATTTAGGAACCTTGTTCTCAGATTAGCTTTCTATGTCTGACCAGTAGGCCACTCCGTCTGCCTCTCCAGCGTTGTTTTGGATCATCCTCTGGGATTAGATCCCATGTCCAGGGTGGAGGTCCGAACAAAGGATCCGCTTCGGGAAAGTCGTATTCTTGGTTGTAATGTTGGTAAGTTGACGTCGCATTTATATCCAATAGTTCTTCCCGGCTTTAGGTAATAACACTTGAGATTTTCTGGGCTAACAATGTAAGAAATAATACATTTAAAAAAACGAATTACTGCATAGTTTCCTAAGGACCTGAAGGACCTGAAGTGAGGACCTGAAGTGAGACCATCTCTGTCGGCGCCAATTTGTATGGGTGGCTACTTTGAAGAATCTGAAATATAACATATATTTACATTTGTTTAACACTTTTTTGGTTACTACATGATTCCATATGTGTTATTTCATAGTTTTGATGTCTTCAGTACTATTGTACAATGTAGAAAATAGTCAAAATAAAGAAAAACCCTTGAATGAGTAGTTGTGTCCAAACTTTTGACTGGCACTGTATAATCACAAGACACCAACAAACTCAGGCTCGTCCTCAAGATTCTCAATCTCAGACCCACCTGCGGAAGTAGACAGACATACACAGTTAGTAGAAAAAAGGCCAATGTGATCATCATATTCAATAGGTAATGCTGGACAATAACAGTAACATGAAAATATTTTAGGATTTTTCCCAAAGAGATCCTATTAAATTACTGAGTTCTAAATTCTGTAAATCTGTGAGTTTTCCATCCTCTCTGCTGCAGTTTCCTCAAGGGAGAGCAGTTTGCGTTTGTAACTTGTCCGAATCAAGACTGGACCTCTACGGTTGCCATAGCCAAACGTCACTTTGGAGCGAAAGATTTCAAACGGCTCCTTTGAGGAAGGCATGAGGGCCGAAATGTTGTCGTTTCTCTCATAGCAGTGTACAATTTAGCCAGCTGTTTTTAAACAGAGCGTTTTGTGGACTATTCACAGTCCCTGGTCTAAAGATGGAAGGCTTGGAGATGTCCGCTATGATACCTGCACTGCAGGAGCTAGCGAGGTGAGACTCCGCTCTTTTTACGCTGGACATTGTTATTGTTTAGCTACTGTAGGTAGCTAACATGCTAGCAAATGCTGGCTAACTTAGTAAAGTTTTCTAACTGCTCAGCATATTGCTGTTTAATACAATAATTGAACAGTGTGACTTGATAAACATCAATAATGCTAACTAGCTCGGTAGCTTGTTAATAGTACACTTAGCTAGCTACTGTAGCTAGCTAACTACATTGCTGTGACAACTTGTCAATGCAGTAGAATCAGTCATGCATATCAGACACATTGACGATTTTCTACACTTCCAGTGCCACCGCAGAGGAATACAACAAGGTGGTTCAGAAGCCTCGTCAAATTCTCTGTCAGTTCATTGACCGAATACTGACAGACGTAGATGTTGGTGAGTCGCTGTTTCTCGCTCTGTCGCTGTTTCTCCTCGCCCAGTGTATTGACTGTGTGTGTGTGTGTGTGTTTCAGTTGCGTTGGAGCTGTCTAAGAGGTCCAGTTCAGAGCCAGCGTGTGTGATGCTGTTGGACTTTGTTCAGCATATTATAAAGTCTTCCTCTCTGATGTTTGTCAACCCTGCCTGTCAGCTGGCCCACTTCACAGACACACAGCAGAGCAGCACCGGTAAGAACGCACACACACACTTGTGGTTTAATCTGTCCTCTCCTCCTTACTCCCTCTCCCTTATTCTTCCGCTCCGTCTCTCTCGCTAGAGTTCAGTAGGTGGGTTGTCGGCAGGTTGCTGCGGGTCGCCGCATCTCCAAGCTGTGACGTCATCCATGGGCGTGTCTCGGCCGTGCTCTGCTCCCTACTGCACGCACTCAGACCGCGAGCACCAATCACCTTCAACGTCATCGCCAAAGAGATGCTTGGATTGGCCCAGGACCTCAGCAATCTGCTCTACACACACACACACTCACACACCCCAGGAACACATACACACTCTACAAACACACACACCTTGTGGCCGGTAACCCTGCAGTCTTTCTCTGTCTCTCTCACCCCTTATCTCACCCCCTCACCACTCCTCCTCCCCTCGCCTGCCGCCTTGGAAACCCTGGTTGCAGTGACAGTGAACGTTCTGACCGACGCACTCAGGGGATTGGCCAGCCGCAGGGAGATGGGGGTGGCTTGGGAGGCGGGATGTTTGGTCTTGGCCTATGGGAGTGCTCGGTTAAGGAAGGTTGCTATGGTGATGCTGAGGCGGTTGGCAGAGATTGGTGGGTTCCCGGAGAGGCGGAGTCAGGAGTTTTTTACAGCGTACCTGATGCTGCTGGACACACACACACCTGAGCCAGAGACATATGGGGGAGAGCTGCTGAAGCTGACCCAGTGTGTGTTTGGATCTGCGCACACACCTGCTCACACACACACACGTTTTGAGCGTACCCACCTGGCCCAGCTGTTGGAACGTGTGTGTGTTCTTGCAGGGGCGGGCTTAGTTCTGGAATTAGAGGTCAGCCAATCTCTGAGCTTTGTCTTTAACTTCCTGTTGTCCGTTCCACTGGGATACGAGAGCGCCTCGTCGCTACGGAGACAGAGAGTCACTGATGTCTGCAGAAACCTCACACACTCCATCGGGATGGAGAAACAGTCTGAGGTACGCACACACCATAGAGGTAGAAAGAGGACTCATCTTTGTATCTATGCAATTATTACGTTTTTCTCAGCATGGCCAGCACAAGTGAAGCAATCTGTATTTTAAAGTGGTCAATTTTCTTCTTTTGTGTAAAAGAAAGTGTAATGCTAATGTTGATGATTTACCACCACCTGCAGTGCTGGAGTCCTGAACCAAATCTTGTGTGTCATTAATTTATTGTGGCCACTAGACGGTGATATTTTATAAACCATAGGCAACCCAATTTGAAAAAGAAGACAATGGTCTGATCGTTGACTGATCGCTCCCAACCCATTGTAGTCTCCACCCAATTGACTATTTTAAAATGGTGGAACCCCTCAATGGCAATGACCATGCTGAAACTGGTTATATCCATCTAGAGTCCCCTTTCCACCTGTATCTCTCTCACATACACACACACACACACTGGCCTTCATTTATCAACCAATTGCATTTGGTTTGAATATTTGTGTAAAATCAACAGTCCTTTGTGTGTGTGTGTGTGTGTGTGTGTGTGTGTCAGTGTGTGCATGGGTTTCTTTACACTGCCCTGAAGGCTGAGGTTGCCGTGGTGATGCAAGAGAGAGAGGATGGAGAAACGGCTGCTAAGCGACCCTGTCTACCCATCACCCCCCTGGCCAGCAAGACCCCCGAAACCCCTCCGATGTGAGTCACATCTGATCTCTACTCTCTAGATCACTCTAAATCCTACTGTCCATATCAATGTGTTACCATCTTTATCTTTATTTATGTGTGTGTGTGTGTGTGTGTGTGTGTAGGGAGGTGGACATGCGTGTGCGTAGTGAGGTGTGGGCGGCAGTGAGCAGCAGGCTGGATGACCTTCTGGCTTCTCTGGTGAACTGTGACCTTGACCCGACGACCCCTGAGCCTGATCCTGACCCTCAGATGATCCTGAGAGCTCTGGAGGGACTCGCTCTCATCCTGCACCTGGCTGGCCTCTGTTACACACACACCAGGTATATAACACACACACCCAGAAGGTAACACACACACACACACCAACACACACCAGGTATCACACACTCCACATTATCTCTCACACAGATCTTTCCATCTCTCTCTCCTCCAGTTCCTCCTCTCTGCTGTGGCTGTCTGCCTCCACTCTGAGCAGGGCTTTGGAAACCTGTCAATCACTACTGGGTGGGGCTAAGTCTACCGCTGACCACACCCATATACGGTCTGCCATCCAGGTGGCTGTCAGAATACTGGACTCCATCATCTACCTGACAAGTAAGAAAACACACACACACACACACACACACACACACATGCACATATAAATTGTTGTCATGTAAAATGTCGTTCTTACCTCCGTGTCTGTGCGTAGTGAGTAGCCCGGCTGAGGACAGTGGTCTCCAGAATAGTGTGTGCGCGTTGCTGTCCGTGCCATGGGTGTGTGAGCTATCGTCTGTCCCAGCCTATCAGATGGCAGGATTCCCCCCCAGCCTCCCCGACTTGGCTAAGAGAATGTCTCCCTGCTACTGTGAGTTACTGTGTGTGTGTGTGTGTGTGTGTGTGTGTGTGTGTGTGTGTGTGGTGTGTGTGTGAATATAACATCTCTGTCTCTGCAGCCCCCCAGGTCCAGGCGGAGTGTGTGTTGCTGCTGTCTCTGCTGCGTGAGGATGTGTGTGTGTCGTGGCGTGTGTCTGTGTGTTCCCAGGCCCTGGAGAGTCCCCATGAGGTGGTCAGGGCCAGCGCTGTCAGGAGCTTTCCTCTACTACTGCACCATGTGGGACACACACACCACAACCTAACACACACCACCTTAATGTAAGTACACACACCACAACCTAACACACACCACCTTAATGTAAGTACACACACCACAACCTAACACACACCACCTTAATGTAAGTACACACACCACAACCTAACACACACCACCTTAATGTAAGTACACACACCACAACCTAACACACACCACCTTAATGTAAGTACACACACCACAACCTAACACACACCACCTTAATGTAAGTACACACACCACAACCTAACACACACCACCTTGCACACTGACATACTTTCAGCGTTTCCATCACTGTGTCAGGGGTATGCTAACAGTGTTTCTGTCTGTGTAGGAGTGTCCTGGAGGACAGCTCAGAGCAGGTGAGGGCGGAGCTAGCTGGTATTTCTGGTCAGCTGACCTGCGTCCTATCGGGGAGCTCCAAATTAAATGTCAATCACAAGGAGCCCCTCCCACTACCCATGATCCTTTGCTCCCGCCTCGGCCTTGCAGCTGAGCATGCTGGGAAGGGCACTCCCATTGGAGCATCCGTCATCAAGCCCGTCTTACCTCTGCTACGACCGAGTAGCAGCAGTGTTGCCAAAAGAGGTGTGTGTGTGTTATTGTTTTGATGTTGACGAACTGAGTGTGTGAGATCTTACGTGTTTGTGTGTGTGTGTGTCTTAGCGTTCCTAGATGCTCTGCCGCACCTCTGCCAGCATGTCAACCTTGGAGGCGGAGACAGTGACTCTCTGGCCATTCTGAGAGATCTGATTGGCCTAATAGAAGACCCAGACCCGTCAGTCAGAACACTCTTCAGCCAATCAGTTCGCTTCCTGTTGGCGGAGCCCACCCTCGAACCCGACCAGGATCCAGTCAAGGAGCTGCTGGTGTCTCGTGTGAAGGAGGCGTTCAGTAAGGCTAAACTCAACAGAGATGACGAGCTACGCAGCACGCTCATACTGACCACTGGAGAGATTGGCAGGTAACACACATCAGAAAACACTTTTAATGTCTTGGTGAAAAAGATGTGATGGAGATGAATTAGACCTTGGTGACGGTTCTAACAAGCTTTCTCCACCCCCCACCCCCCTCTTTCTCTCTCTCTCCCTCCCTCCCTCCCTCTCTCTCTCTCTCTCTCCCCCAGGGCTGCTAAGGGTAGCTTGGTGTCGTTCTCTCTCCTGAGGTTACTGCACTGTCTCCTGTCCAAGTCCTCTCCTGTCTCTGTCTCTGCCTACACACAGATCACTGCCCTGGCCACAGCTAGAGGACTCAAACTACAGACACTGTTCAGTCAGTACAAGAACCCTGTCTGCCAGGTAACGCACACACACTTGTATATAATCACAACTGTCTGCTTGTACCTGGTTGTACCAGTGTTGGTGTGTGTGTTTAGTTCCTGGTAGAGTCTCTCCACTCGCGTCACGTCGGCTCCCTGCGGAGCACGCCAGAGCAAGGTAGCCAGCTAGCCAATCAGAGAGAAGTAGCTCTGGACATCCTGTCTCAGGTTGCCCACGCCTTTGACTTCCCTGACCTGCAGCGCTTCCTCACGGTATGTACACACACACATATATACAGTTGAAGTCGGAACTTTACACACACTTAGGTTGGAATCATTAAGACTAATGTTTCAACCACTCCACAAATTTCTTGTTAACAAACTATAGTTTTGGCATGTCAGTTAGGACATCGACTTGGTGTATGACAACAATTGTTTACAGACATATTATTTCACTTATAATTCACTGTATCACAATTCCAGTGGGTCAGAAGTTTACATACACTAAGTTGACTGTGCCTTTAAACAGCTTGGAAAATTCCAGAAAATTATGTCATTGCTTTAGAAGCTTCTAATAGGCTAATTGACATAATTTGAGTCAATTGGAGGTGTATCTGTGGATGTATTTCAAGGCCTACCTTCAAACACAGTTCCTCTTTGCTTGACATCATGGGGAAAATCAAAAGAAAACAGCCAAGACCTCAAAAAACAATTGTAGACTATTTCCAAACGCCTGAAGGTACCACGGTCATCTGTAGAATCAATAGTATGCAAGTATAAACACCATGGGACCATGCAGCCATCATACCACTCAGGAAGGAGACACGTTCTGTCTCCTAGAGATGAATGTACTTTGGTACGAAAAGTGCAAATCAATCCCAGAACAACAGCAAAGGACCTTGTGAAGATGCTGGAGGAAACGGGTACAAAAGTTTCTATATCCACAGTAAAACAAATCCTATATCGACATAACCTGAAAGGCTGCTCAGCAAGGATGAAGCCACTGCTCCAAAACCGCCATACAAAAGCCAGACTACTGTTTGCAACTGCACATGGGGACAAATATCATGCTTTTTGGAGAAATGTCCTCTGGTCTGATGAAACACATAGAACTGTTTGGCCATAATGACCATCGTTATGTTTGGAGGAAAAAGGGGGAGGCTTGCAAGCCGAAGAACACCATCCCAACCGTGCAGCACAGGGGTGGCAGCATCACGTTGTGGGGGTGCTTTGCTGCAGGAGGGACTGGTGCACTTCACAAAGTAGATGGCATCATGAGCAGGAAATTATGTAGATATATTGAAGCAACATCTCAAGACATCAGTCAGGAAGTTAAAGCTTGGTCGCAAATGGGTCTTCCAAATGGACAATGACCCCAAGCATACTTCCAAAGTTGTGGAAAAATGGCTTAAGGACAACAAAGTCACGGTATTGGAGTGGCCATCACGAAGCCCTGACCTCAATTCTATAGAAAATGTGTGGGCAGAACTGAAAAAGCGTGTGCGATCAGGGAGGCCTATAAACCTGACTCAGTTACACCAGCTCTGTCAGGAGGAATGGTCCAAAATTCACCCAACTTATTGTGGCAAGCTTGTGGAAGGCTACCTGAAACGTTTGACCCAAGTTAAACAATTTAAAGGCAATACACTCAATTAGTATTTGGTAGCATGTAAACTTCTGACCCACTGGGAATGTGATGAAAGAAATAAAAGCTGACAAATCATTCTCTCAACTATTATTCTGACATTTCACATTAAAATGAAGTGGGGATCCTAAATGACCTAAGACTATGACTTTTTACTAGGATTAAATGTCAGAAATTGTGAAAAACACAAATTTCAGTTTGTTTATTATAATCTAGAACTTGATATTGAAATCAGCAAGGATTTCATTTGGACCAATTGAAATGTGTGTATACATTATGTGTGGGTGTGTGTGTGTGTGTGTGTTTGCAGAGGACTCTCCAGGTGCTCCTCCCCTATCTGGCTGCGAAGGCCAGCGCCACAGGCTCCGCCCTCATCAGGACACTGGCCAATGAGATGAAAGCGAACCGGCGCGAGATCCTGATCAACAACTTCAAGTACATCTTCAGCCACCTGGTGTGTTCCTGCACTAAGGAGGAGCTGGAGAGAGCCTTCCACTACCTCCAGAGAGAGACTGAGATAGAGCTGGGCTCTCTGCTGAGGCAGGACTTCCAGGGCCTGCACAACGAGCTGCTGCTACGCCTGGGAGAACACTACCAACAAGTACACACACTGGGGCATGGCCTTTTGTTGCTTATTGTGTTGTCTGTGTAGATGTTTAATGGTTTGACTGTGTGTTTGTGTGTAGGTGTTTAATGGTCTGGCCATCCTGGCCTCATTTGCCTCCAATGACGACCCGTACCAGGGACCCCGTGACATCACCACCCCGGAACACATGGTAATGACATCACACTGATGAAATCCTTGCTTTTCTGATTAGTTTCTAGGAGATGCATCAGTCCTTTAGCAATGGTGAGGCTTCAGTGTCACTGAGTGCTTGGAAAACGTCTTCCTCTTTACTTTAAATCTCTCTCTCTCTCCCCCAGGCTGATTACCTCCAGCCCAAGCTGCTGGGCATCCTGGCCTTCTTCAACATGCAGCTGCTGAGCTCTAGTGCTGGGGAGAAGGATGGGAAGAAGATGGCCCTGACCAGCCTGATGGCCCTGATGAAGATGATGGGCTCCAAACACACCAGCTCAGTCCGAGTCAAGATGATGACCACACTACGGACTGGACTACGATACAGACAAGACTTCCCTCTGCTCTGCTGCCAGTCAGTACACATAGTGCTAACACACACACACTAATTCAGTTTGCTTGCTTCCTTCTTCCTGGTTATAACTTATTGTTTCCTGTGTGGACAGGACGTGGGAGTGTTTTGTGCGTACGGTAGAGCCCGCCCACCTGGGGCCGTTGCTCAGTCATGTGATCGTGGCGCTTCTTCCGCTGATACCACTCCAGCCCAGAGAGACTGCTGCTATAATACACTACCTCATACTGGACAACAGGTAGCTGGACACACACACACACACACACCACACACACCACACACACACACACACACAGGTAACAATCTCTGTCTGTGTCCTACAGGGAAGAGGTGCAGGACTATCTCCATGAAATCTACTTCCTGCCAGACCACCCTGAACTCAAAGACATACACACTGTCCTGCAGGACTACAAGAAGGTGGGAACACACACACACACACAGTCCTACAAAAGGTGAGTACACACATATGGGTTATTACCCTGGCCAGATAAAGTCCTTCCAGCCTTTGGTCCGTAGGCCTGAGACGTTCACCCAAAAACACTGTTTTACTCCGCTGGGGAAAAGCACCAATACACTCACTTTTGATGATGACGAAGATAATGAAGGTTCTCTTCTCTCTAGTTGACGTCCAGGACCAGTGACCTGGCTGCAGGCCTGCAGCTCTCCATGAGGGCTGTCCAACACGAGAACCTGGACGTCAGAGTTCACGCTCTGACCAGCCTCAAGGACATGATGCACAGCAACCAGGTGTGTGTTGTTTCTTTAACAACACATGATTCATAGTTGTCACATTTTGTGTGTGTTGCTGAGATGCTGTGTTTATGTTCTGCTGTGTGTGTGTTCTCTAGGAGTGGTTGCTGCGACAGGTGTGTGCGTCGGAGGCGGTAGAGCCAGTCATCTCCTCATTAGTCTCAGTGTTACTGCGAGGTTGTCAGGACTCTTCCCCGACGGTCAGGCTGCTGTGTGGGGAGTGTCTGGGGGAGCTGGGGGCCGTGGACCCTGGACGACTGGACCTCTCGCGCACACACACACACGGCAGCAGCAACACCTTCGTGGTAAGGACAGAGTGTGAAAACGCTGTGAAATTAACCCAGAAAGGAAACAGTGTTTCTTCCAATTTGTTGAATCTGAATAAATGTGTGTGTGTGTGTGTAGAGTGGGGTGGAGGAGAGTAACTTTGCCTATGAACTACTGACGGAACTGACCAGGACTTTCTTGGCGTATGCTGATGATGTCAGAGCACAGGATTCGGCAGCCTATGCAATGCAGGTACACACACAATCTAATTCTTTACTGTTCACAACCAATTCATTCATTGGAGGCAAAAACATGGAGCTCGTTCCTGACACGTGTGTGTTTTGTTCCAGGAGCTGCTGTCTATATTTGAGTGTCGTGAGGGCCGTAGTGACTCCCCTGGTCGACGGCTGTGGAGGAGATTCCCTGAACAAGTCCAAGAGATACTGGAGCCTCACCTCAACAGCAGGTACTCTCTCTCTCACTATCTCACTCTCTCACACACACACACATACACACCACATCATCTCTCCTGTTTGTGTAGGTATAAGAGCAGTCAAAAGGTGGTGAACTGGTCCAAGGTGAAGAAGCCTGTCTACCTCAGCAGCCGAGGAACCAAGTTCTCTGATTGGTCAGCTACCTGGGCCGGATACCTCATCAGCAAGGTAACCTCTGAGCCTGGACTTTAACCACTGTCAGCTAGCTTTGCTGGATACCTCACCAGCCAGGTCAGTCTTGAAATATATACCATAGTTCATGGCCAACAATACAAAAAAAAACACTGGTCCCAGCATTAAACCCTGTGGTACACACTTTTAAATGTATATGTGGTAACGCTGTTTTTAATTTATAAACATATTCAAATTGTTTGGGGGATAACTTTCCGACACGTTGTATGGGTTTGTTTCAGGTGAGACATGAGTTGGCCAGCAAGGTATTCACCTGTTGCAGTTTCATCATCAAACACGACTACAAAGTTACCATCTACCTGCTGCCCCATATACTGCTTTACATGCTGATGGGCTGCACTGCTGTTGAACAAGGAGAGGTACCACACACAGCTCACTACCTCCTCTTTCTTTATGACTAATAGAATTACAACAACTAAAAGCGATCAAATGAACATAATTGACTCCAACTGAGATTAAATTTATTGTGACATTAAATGATTGATCTGGCCTCCCGAGTGGTGCAGTGGTCTAAGGTACTGCATCGCAGTGCTTGAGGCATCACTACAGACCCGGGTTTGATCCCAGGCTGTGTCGCAACCGGCCGTGACCAGGAGTCCCATAGTACGGCGCACAATTGGCCCAGCGTCGCCCGGGTCAGGGGCGGGTTTGGCTCATCGCGCTCTTGTGACTCCTTGTGGTGGGCTGGGCACCTGCACGCTGAATTCGGTCGTCAGTTGAACATTGTCTCCTCCAAGACATTGGTGCAGCTGGCTTCCTGGTTAAGCGGGCAGGTGTTAAGAAGCGCTGTTTGGCGGGTCATGTTTCGGAGAATGCATGACTCAACCTTCGTCTTTCCCGAGCCCATTGGGGAGTTGCAGCGATGAGACAAGATCGTAAATACCAATTAGATATCACAAAATTGTGGCGTAAAAGGTGGTCAAATACAAAAAAAAATGTAAAAGTTCAATTTAATCTGTTTCTCCAGGTAACAGAGGAAATGCTGGCTGTGCTCACAGAGGGTGATGGGCGTGGGGGCGCGTCCAGGAGGCCTCATCTAGCCTTTCACAGCTCAGCACTCAGAACCAGGAAGCAACGTCCAGCCTATCACAGCTGAGCACCCAGACGGTGTTCAGTATGCTGGCTCACCTCACCCAGTGGAGCCGACACACACTGTCGGCTAGAATCAAACACAGCGGTTAGTAACACACACACTTCATTGCTGAACCTCAGAATGCACTGTGTAATAACAGAGCTCAGGCGTGGAATTATGATTTACTTTGAAGTGTCTCTCCTTTTGTGTGTGTGTTTACAGAAAGTGGTGACTACCAGCGGGTGGTAGCGTTTCTAAAAGGCATCCCTCAGGACGTGTTAGCCAAGGCCTCTCTACGGTCTAAAGCCTACACCAGAGCTCTGATGCACTTCGAGGCTTACATACTGGAGAACAAAGAGGACATCCAAGATCATCTGAGCTTCCTACAGGTAACTCTCTCACACACCACCGCATCACGTCTACTGGTGAGACACATACTGAATAGAGAATCCTAACACATAGTGTGTGTGTGCAGACGCTGTACGCGGCCATGCACGAACCGGACGGTGTGAGTGGTGCGAACGCTCTCCGGCGGGAAGAGCCGTCCCTACGGGAACAGATTCTAGAGCACGAGAGCATCGGGTTGCTAAGAGACGCTACGGCCTGCTACGACCGGGCCATACAGCTGGAGTCCGACCAGGTAACACACACACACACGTGTTGATGAAGTGTGTATCAGTATATGTGGTTGTGAATACAGACTGCAGTGAACTGTCTCCCTGTCTAGATAGGACACTACCATGGGGTGATGAGTTCTATGCTGGGGCTGGGACAGCTCTCCACTGTCGTCACACAGGTCAATGGAGTCCTGGCCAACAGGTGACAAAACACACACATCCATGCTAGTCCAGTAAATGAGTCCTTTCCATTGTAAACACAGGTTATTTTCACCTGGTTATCCGTAGGCCCCAGTGGAAGTCTGATCTGAACACCTACAGGGTGGAAGCTGCCTGGAAGCTCAGCAAGTGGGACCTACTGGAGGACTACCTGGGCTCTGGTGAGAACACACACACACATGTTGACAATGTTGACATTGCTATAACATTTGACCGTTGTTTTGGTGTGTGTGTGTGCAGATCGTAAGTCCAGCACGTGGGGTGTGAGGCTGGGTCAGATGCTGCTAGCGGCTAAGCGGCGCGACGCGGAGACTTTCTACGACAAACTGAAGCTGGTCAGGACAGAGCAGGTGGTGCCTCTAGCTGCTGCTAGCTATGAGACTGGGACCTACCAGAGAGGATACGAATACATCGTCAGGTCACACACTAACCTCCTCACACACAGATACACCCACCTTTATACACACATACAGGCACACTGATGTGTGTATTTGTGTGTGTTTAGGCTCCACATGTTGAGTGAGTTGGAGCATGCCTTCACTGACCTCCAGAGACAGAGAGAAGGCCATGCCCCTAGCGCAGCCACGCTGCCCTCCCATTGGCCAGATCGGCTGGAGATGACCCAGAATTCTTTCCGCGCCAAAGAGCCAATCCTGGCCCTGCGGCGAGCCCTGCTGAGCATCGGCTCCGGGTGAGTCCCACTAGACTCTTTTATCCCAGTGTGAAGGAATAATTGATGTTTGTGCTTTTCTAATAACCAATTAGACTGGGTTCATGTAAGTGACTGATTGATCGTGCCTGGGAAGAATCCTCACTATCAGTATCTGCAATTAGGCAGTACGCCCAGACCCTTGTTTTGAGAACAAAAGATATGTCAGTTTGAAGGTCTCCGCTTGGGGAGAAGAAGCCTCGTGAGGTATTGGTTTGTAACATGCATGAACCAAATGAATGAATTTTGAATAATGGATAAGCTAAATCATGCAAATATAAGTAGTATACAAGAGAAGTAACTAGACTGCTCCTTTCAGCCCTGTTCTTTATGCATCGAAGTTTGACTGTGACCTCTCCAGCTTGCTGTTAATAATAAATTATTCACTTAATATGGACTTCAGGTGTCCCTGGTGGTCATTTCCACAACACCGCTAAGCTGAAGCCGAGGCTCTGAGAGCTAATGCTAATTTTCACATCACAGGCAAGGTTACTCATTTTGTGTGTGTGTGTGTCTCAGTGTGTGTGAGGGGCTGGTCGGAGAGTGCTGGTTGCAGAGTGCCCGGGTGGCCAGGAAGGCGGGACATCACCAGACTGCCTTCAACGCTCTGCTGAACGGACAGAACACACACACTGCCGAACTACTGACAGAGAAGGCCAAGTGGCTATGGTCCAAGGTACACGCATATAAACACTAACCTACTCTCTCTTACACACAAACACATATGCTCTCACTCACTCACATGCGTCTCTCTCTCTGTGTCTCTGTAGGGAGATGTCCACCAGGCGTTGATAGTTCTCCAGAAGGGAGTGACTCAGTGTTTCCCAGTCGACCAGCCTCTCTCAGACCAGAGGAGTCTACAGACCAAAGGTAAAGTCTACTGTTGTTAATAATGACATAACATAATGAGATGTAATTACAGATATGGGTCATGATGATATGGTGTTTCAGGAAAAGCCATGCTTCTGGTGGGACGCTTTATGGAGGAGACAGCCAACTTTGAGTCCAACGCCATCATGAAGGCCTACAAGGTACCTAGTACGATACTACCCAACCCGATATGACCCGACATCATACTACCCAACCCGATGCGACCCAACTACCCGACATTATACTACCCAACCCGATACGACCCAACTACCCGACATCATACTACCCAACCCGATGCGACCCAACTACCCGACATTATACTACCCAACCCGATACGACCCAACTACCCGAAATTATACGACCCAACCCGATACGACCCAACAACCCGATACGACCCAACTACCCGACATTATACTACCAAACTACCCGACATTATAGTACCCAACGCGATACTACCCGACATACTACCAAACTACCCAACATTATAGTACCCAACGCGATACTACCCAACTACCCGACATTATACTATCAAACTACCCGACATTATAATACCCAACGCGATCTTGCCCGACATTATACTACCCAACGCGATACTACCCAACGCGATACGACCCAACTACCCGACATTATACTACCCAACGCGATACTAACCGACATTATACTACCCAACGCGATCTTGCCCGACATTATACTACCCAACGCGATACGACCCAACTACCCGACATTATACTACCCAACGCGATACTACCCGACATTATACTACCCAACGCGATACTACCCGACATTATAATACCCAACGCGTTCTTGCCCGACATTATACTACCCAACGCGATACTACCCAACGCGATATGAACCAACTACCCGACATTATACTACCCAACGCGATACTACCCGACATTATACTACCCAACGCGATACTACCCGACCTTATACTACACAACGCGATACTACCCAACATGATACGACCCAACTACCCAACGCGATATGACCCAACACGATACTACCCAACTACCTGACATTATACTACCCAACTACCTGACATTATACTACCCAACGCGATACTACCCGACCTTTTACTACCCAACACGATACTACCTGACATTATACTACCCAACGTGATACTACCCGACCTTATACTACCCAACACTATCAACCATATACTACCCAAAGCTATACTACCCGAACTATGAACCATATATTACCCAACGCTATCAACCATATACTACGCAATGCTATACTACCCAACAGTGTCCAGTGCCATCATGAAGGCTTACAATGTACCCAACACTAACGTTGCCTTCCTCTACCTCTGCAGGATGTGACCACCCTGCTACCAGAGTGGGAGGATGGTAACTTCTACCTGGCTAAATACTATGACAAGTTGATGCCCATGGTGACAGACAACAAGCTGGAGAAACAGGGCAACCTCATACGATACATCGTCACCTACTTTGGAAAGTAAGACGCGCATCTCTCCTGTCGTAATATTGAAATGTCTACAGGCGGATATTGTCGCCACCACTTCTGAACTATGTCCTGTGTTGTTGTCCAGAGCTCTGCAGTTTGGGAACCAGTACATCTATCAGGCCATGCCTCGGATGCTGTCTCTCTGGCTGGACTTCGGGGCCAAAGTCTACGAGTATGAGAAAGGTAACAGTGTGTTGGTCAGTGAGGGGGAGAAAGGTAACAGTGTGTGTGTGTTGGTCAGTGAGAGGGAGAAAGGTAACAGTGTGTTGGTCAGTGAGGGGGAGAAAGGTAACAGTGTGTTGGTCAGTGAGGGGGAGAAAGGTAACAGTGTGTTGGTCAGTGAGGGGGAGAAAGGTAACAGTGTGTTGGTCAGTGAGGGGGAGAAAGGTAACAGTGTGTTGGTCAGTGAGGGGGAGAAAGGTAACAGTGTGTGTGAGGGGAGAAAGGTAACAGTGTGTGGGTCAGTGTGTGTTGTCAGTGAGGGGGAGAAAGGTAACAGTGTGTGTGTGTTGGTCAGTGAGAGGGAGAAAGGTAACAGTGTGTTGGTCAGTGAGAGGGAGAAAGGTAACAGTGTGTTGGTCAGTGAGGGGGAGAAAGGTAACAGTGTGTGTTGGTCAGTGAGGGGGAGAAGGGTAACAGTGTGTTGGTCAGTGAGGGGGAGAAGGGTAACAGTGTGTGTTGGTCAGTGAGGGGGAGAAGGGTAACAGTGTGTTGGTCAGTGAGGTGGAGAAAGGTATCAGTGTGTTGGTCAGTGAGGGGGAGAAAGGTAACAGTGTGTGTGTGTTGGTCAGTGAGGTGGAGAAAGGTATCAGTGTGTTGGTCAGTGAGGGGGAGAAAGGTAACAGTGTGTGTGTGTTGGTCAGTGAGGGGGAGAAAGGTAACAGTGTGTTGGTCAGTGAGGGGGAGAAGGGTAACAGTGTGTTGGTCAGTGAAGGGGAGAAGGGTAACAGTGTGTGTGTGTTGGTCAGTGAGGGGGAGAAGGGTAACAGTGTGTGTGTGTTGGTCAGTGAGGGGGAGAAGGGTAACAGTGTGTGTGTGTTGGTCAGTGAGGGGGAGAAAGGTAACAGTGTGTGTTGGTCAGTGAGGGGGAGAAGGGTAACAGTGTGTGTGTGTTGGTCAGTGAGGGGGGAGAAAGGTAACAGTGTGTGTGTGTTGGTCAGTGAGGGGGGAGAAGGGTAACAGTGTGTTGGTCAGTGAGGGGGAGAAGGTAACAGTGTGTGTTGGTCAGTGAGGGGGAGAAAGGTAACAGTGTGTGTTGGTCAGTGAGGGGGAGAAAGAAGGGTAACAGTGTGTGTTGGTCAGTGAGGGGGAGTGTGTGTGTTGGGGGAGGGGGAAAGGTAACAGTGTGTTGGTCAGTGAGGGGGAGAAAGGTAACAGTGTGTGTTGGTCAGTGAGTGGGGGGAAAGGTAACAGTGTGTGTGTGTTGGTCAGTGAGGGGGAGAAGGGTAACAGTGTGTTGGTCAGTGAGGGGAGAAAGGTAACAGTGTGTGTTGGTCAGTGAGGGGGAGAAAGGTAACAGTGTGTGTTGGTCAGTGAGGGGGAGAAAGGTAACAGTGTGTGTGTGTTGGTCAGTGAGGGGGAGAAAGGTAACAGTGTGTGTGTGTTGGTCAGTGAGGGGGAGAAAGGTAACAGTGTGTGTGTGTTGGTCAGTGAGGGGGAGAAGGGTAACTGTGTGTGTGTGTTGGTCAGTGAGGGGGAGAAAGGTAACAGTGTGTGTGTGTTGGTCAGTGAGGGGGAGAAGGGTAACAGTGTGTTGGTCAGTGAGGGGGAGAAAGGTAACAGTGTGTGTTGGTCAGTGAGGGGGAGAAGGGTGTGTGTGTTGGTCAGTGAGGGGGAGAAGGGTAACAGTGTGTGTTGGTCAGTGAGGGGGAGAAAGGTAACAGTGTGTGTGTGTTGGTCAGTGAGGGGGAGAAGGGTAACAGTGTGTTGGTCAGTGAGGGGGAGAAAGGTAACAGTGTGTGTTGGTCAGTGAGGGGGAGAAGGGTAACAGTGTGTGTTGGTCAGTGAGGGGGAGAAAGGTAACAGTGTGTGTTGGTCAGTGAGGGGGAGAAAGGTAAGTGTGTTGGTCAGTGAGCGGGAGAAGGGTAACAGTGTGTTGGTCAGTGAAGGGGAGAAAGGTAACAGTGTGTGTGTGTTGGTCAGTGAGGGGGAGAAGGGTAACAGTGTGTTGGTCAGTGAGGGGGAGAAGGGTAACAGTGTGTGTTGGTCAGTGAGGGGGAGGGGGAAAGGTAACAGTGTGTGTTGGTCAGTGAGGGGGAGAAAGGTAACAGTGTGTTGGTCAGTGAGTGTGTGGGAGAAGGGTAACAGTGAGTGTTGGTCAGTGAGTGGGAGAAGGGTAACAGTGTGTTGGTCAGTGAGGGGGAGAAAGGTAACAGTGTGTTGGTCAGTGAGTGGGAGAAGGGTAACAGTGTGTTGGTCAGTGAGGGGGAGAAAGGTAACAGTGTGTTGGTCAGTGAGGGGGAGAAGGGTAACAGTGTGTGTTGGTCAGTGATGGGGAGAAAGGTAACAGTGTGTTGGTCAGTGAGGGGGAGAAGGGTAACAGTGTGTTGGTCAGTGAGTGGGGGAGAAAGGTAACAATGTGTGTTGTTCAGTGAGGGGGAGAAAGGTAACAGTGTGTGTTGGTCAGTGAGGGGGAGAAGAAAGGTAAGTGTGTTGGTCAGTGAGGGGGAGAAGGGTAACAGTGAGTGTTGGTCAGTGAGTGGGAGAAGGGTAACAGTGTGTTGGTCAGTGAGGGGGAGAAAGGTAAGAGTGTGTGTGTGTTGGTCAGTGAGTGGGAGAAAGGTAACAGTGTGTGTGTGTTGGTCAGTGAGGGGGTGAAAGGTAACAGTGTGTGTGTGTTGGTCAGTGAGGGGGTGAAAGGTAACAGTGTGTTGGTCAGTGAGGGGGTGAAAGGTAACAGTGTGTGTTGGTCAGTGAGGGGGAGAAAGGTAAGTGTGTTGGTGTTCCTCTTGCTCTGTGTATCTCTCCAAGAAGGGCCTTTAGACAAACCGAGATGTGTTGAACTGAATATGTCCATCCCTCCCCTCCATAGCGGGTCGAACAGAGCGGCAGATACGCGTGGAGCTGGGGAAGATCAACCAGGTGGTCAGCGACCACTGCACCAGGCTGGCTCCATACCAGTTCCTCACTGCCTTCTCCCAGCTCATCTCCAGGGTGTGTCACAGCAGTGAGGACGTCTTCAACGTCCTCATGGACATCGCTGCCAAGGTGCTGCTGGCCTACCCTCAGCAGGCCATGTGGTTGATGACCGCAGTGTCCAAGGTAGGGGAGGGGGAGTGTGAGGGGCAGGAAGGGATGTGTGTCTGAGTAGCTACTGTCCTACCTTGCATGGAGTTTATAATGATACTTGAGAAAGTGATTTTCATGTCATAGGCTCAAAGCACTTGGTAAATGTGTGTGTGTTCCAGTCGTCCTACCCCACCCGTATGAACCGCTGTAAGGAGATCCTGAGGAAGGCTGTCAGTCTGAAGGAGAGTCTGGGGAAGTTCATAGGAGATGCCAACAGACTGACTGACAAACTACTGGAGCTCTGCAACAAGCCGGTACACACACACACACACACACTGCAGACACACACACACTGCAGACACACACACACACTGCAGACACACACACCCTGCAGACACACACACACTGCAGACACACACACACTGCAGACACACACACACACTGCAGACACACACACCCTGCTAACATATCAGTATGGGGTCCATTTCTCTCTCTGTATTCCAGGTGGATGGTAACAGCAGTACTCTCAGTATGGGGGTCCATTTCTCTCTCTCTGTATTCCAGGTGGATGGTAACAGCAGTACTCTCAGTATGGGGTCCATTTCTCTCTCTGTATTCCAGGTGGATGGTAACAGCAGTACTCTCAGTATGGGGGTCCATTTCTCTCTCTCTGTATTCCAGGTGGATGGTAACAGCAGTACTCTCAGTATGGGGTCCATTTCTGTCTCTCTGTATTCCAGGTGGATGGTAACAGCAGTACTCTCAGTATGGGGTCCATTTCTCTCTCTGTATTCCAGGTGGATGGTAACAGCAGTACTCTCAGTATGGGGTCCATTTCTCTCTCTCTGTATTCCAGGTGGATGGTAACAGCAGTACTCTCAGTATGGGGTCCATTTCTCTCTCTCTGTATTCCAGGTGGATGGTAACAGCAGTACTCTCAGTATGGGGTCCATTTCTCTCTCTCTGTATTCCAGGTGGATGGTAACAGCAGTACTCTCAGTATGGGGGTCCATTTCTCTCTCTCTGTATTCCAGGTGGATGGTAACAGCAGTACTCTCAGTATGGGGTCCATTTCTGTCTCTCTGTATTCCAGGTGTATGGTAACAGCAGTACTCTCAGTATGGGGGTCCATTTCTCTCTCTCTGTATTCCAGGTGGATGGTAACAGCAGTACTCTCAGTATGGGGTCCATTTTCTCTCTCTGTATTCCAGGATGGTAACAGTAGTTGGGTGGATGGTAACAGCAGTACTCTCAGTATGGGGGTCCATTTCTGTCTCTCTCTCTGTATTCCAGGTGGATGGTAACAGCAGTACTCTCAGTATGGGGGTCCATTTCAAGCAGTTGAAGCGTCTGGTGGAGGAGCCGTCGTTCAGCCAGATCCTGATCCCTCTGCAGTCTGTCCTCATCCCCACACTGCCCTCTACTGGCCCTGCAAACACACTGCACCATGACGCATTCCCCGGACACTGGGCCTACCTCGACGGCTTTGAAGATACTGTGAGTGTGTGTGTGGGGGGGGGGGTAGTTTGTCTTTCTGTGTGTGTCGTGACACGTGGTGCGTGTCACATGGTGCGTGTATGTGTGTGTGTGGGGGGGGGTAGTATGTCTTTCTGTGTGTGTGTGTCTGTGTCGTGCCACATGGTGTGTGTGTCTCACAATAATGTGTGTGTAGGTGGAGATCCTAGCCTCCCTCCAGAAGCCCAAGAAGATCGGCCTGAAGGGAAGTGATGGGAGGAGCTACACTGTGATGTGTAAACCTAAAGATGACCTCCGGAAAGACTGTCGTCTCATGGAGTTCAACTGCCTCATCAACAAGGTGTTTAACCTGTCACTTCTCCAACTGGCATCTGTACATCACTCTGCTGTAGACCAGAGATGACAGAACACTTCAGACTAGTGTGTGTGTGTGTGTGTGTGTGTGTAGTGCCTGCGTAAGGATGCAGAGTCCAGGAGGAGGGAGCTCCATATCCGTACATATGCTGTGATCCCACTGAATGAGGAGTGTGGCATCATCGAGTGGGTCAACAACACTGGAGGTCTCCGACACATTCTGAACAAACTCTACAAGGAGAGAGGTACACCCACTGACCACACTACTAGGAGAGAGGTACACCCATTGACCACACTACTAGGAGAGAGGTACACCCACTGACCACACTACTAGGGAGAGGTACACCCACTGACCACACTACTAGGGAGAGGTACACACATTGACCACACTACTAGGAGAGAGGTACACCCACTGACCACACTACTAGGAGAGAGGTACACCCACTGACCACACTACTAGGAGAGAGGTACACCCACTGACCACACTACTAGGAGAGAGGTACACCCACTGACCACACTACTAGGAGAGAGGTACACCCACTGACCACACTACTAGGAGAGAGGTACACCCACTGATCACACTACTAGGAGAGAGGTACACACACTGACCACACTCTACTAGGAGAGAGGTACACACACACTGACCACACTCTACTAGGAGAGAGGTACACACACACACTGACCACACTCTATTAGGAGAGAGGTACACACACTGACCACACTCTACTAGGAGAGGGGTACACACACACACTGACCACACTCTACTAGGAGAGAGGTACACACACTGACCACACTCTACTAGGAGAGAGGTACACACACTGACCACACTCTACTAGGAGAGAGGTACACACACACACTGACCACACTCTACTAGGAGAGAGGTACACACACACACTGACCACACTCTACTAGGAGAGAGGTACACACACACACTGACCACACTCTACTAGGAGAGAGGTACACACACACACTGACCACACTCTACTAGGAGAGAGGTACACACACACACTGACCACACTCTACTAGGAGAGAGGTACACACACACACTGACCACACTCTACTAGGAGAGAGGTACACACACACACTGACCACACTCTACTAGGAGAGAGGTACACACACACACTGACCACACTCTACTAGGAGAGAGGTACACACACACACTGACCACACTCTACTAGGAGAGAGGTACACACACACACTGACCACACTCTACTAGGAGAGGGGTACACACACACACTGACCACACTCTACTAGGAGAGGGGTACACACACACACTGACCACACTCTACTAGGAGAGGGGTACACACACACACTGACCACACTCTACTAGGAGAGAGGTACACACACTGACCACACTCTACTAGGAGAGAGGTACACACACTGACCACACTCTACTAGGAGAGAGGTACACACACACACTGACCACACTCTACTAGAGAGAGGTACACACACACACTGACCACACTCTACTAGGAGAGAGGTACACACACACACTGACCACACTCTACTAGGAGAGAGGTACACACACACACTGACCACACTCTACTAGGAGAGAGGTACACACACACACTGACCACACTCTACTAGGAGAGAGGTACACACACACACTGACCACACTCTACTAGGAGAGAGGTACACACACACACTGACCACACTCTACTAGGAGAGGGGTACACACACACACTGACCACACTCTACTAGGAGAGAGGTACACACACACACTGACCACACTCTACTAGGAGAGAGGAGAGCTACACACACTGACCACACTCTACTAGGAGAGAGGTACACACACACTGACCACACTCTACTAGGAGAGAGGTACACACACACTGACCACACTCTACTAGGAGAGAGGTACACACACACTGACCACACTCTACTAGGAGAGAGGTACACACACTGACCACACTCTACTAGGAGAGAGGTACACACACTGACCACACTCTACTAGGAGAGAGGTACACACACACTGACCACACTCTACTAGGAGAGAGGTACACACACACTGACCACACTCTACTAGGAGAGAGGTACACACACACTGACCACACTCTACTAGGAGAGAGGTACACACACTGACCACACTCTACTAGGAGAGAGGTACACACACACTGACCACACTCTACTAGGAGAGAGGTACACACACACTGACCACACTCTACTAGGAGAGAGGTACACACACACTGACCACACTCTACTAGGAGAGAGGTACACACACACACTGACCACACTCTACTAGGAGAGGGGTACACACACACACTGACCACACTCTACTAGGAGAGGGGTACACACACACACTGACCACACTCTACTAGGAGAGGGGTACACACACACACTGACCACACTCTACTAGGAGAGAGGTACACACACACACTGACCACACTCTACTAGGAGAGGAGGTACACACACACACTGACCACACTCTACTAGGAGAGAGGTACACACACACTGACCACACTCTACTAGGAGAGAGGTACACACACTGACCACACTCTACTAGGAGAGAGGTACACACACACTGACCACACTCTACTAGGAGAGAGGTACACACACACTGACCACACTCTACTAGGAGAGAGGTACACACACACTGACCACACTCTACTAGGAGAGAGGTACACACACACTGACCACACTCTACTAGGAGAGAGGTACACACACTGACCACACTCTACTAGGAGAGAGGTACACACACACTGACCACACTCTACTAGGAGAGAGGTACACACACACTGACCACACTCTATTAGGAGAGAGGTACACACACACTGACCACACTCTACTAGGAGAGAGGTACACACACACTGACCACACTCTACTAGGAGAGAGGTACACACACACTGACCACACTCTACTAGGAGAGAGGTACACACACACTGACCACACTCTACTAGGAGAGAGGTACACACACACTGACCACACTCTACTAGGAGAGAGGCACACACACTGACCACACTCTACTAGGGGAGAGGTACACACACTGACCACACTCTACTAGGAGAGAGGCACACACACTGACCACACTCTACTAGGAGAGAGGCACACACACTGACCACACTCTACTAGGAGAGAGGTACACACACACTGACCACACTCTACTAGGAGAGAGGTACACACACACACTGACCACACTCTACTAGGAGAGAGGTACAAACACTGACCACACTCTACTAGGAGAGAGGCACACACACTGACCACACTCTACTAGGAGAGAGGTACACACACTGACCACACTCTACTAGGAGAGAGGTACACACACACTGACCACACTCTACTAGGAGAGAGGTACACACACACACTGACCACACTCTACTAGGAGAGAGGTACAAACACTGACCACACTCTACTAGGAGAGAGGTACACACACTGACCACACACTCAATAAAACTCACGTGTGTGTGTGTGTGTGTGTGTGTGTGTGTGTGTGTGTAGGTATCCTGATGGCAGGTAAAGAGTTGAAGAAGTTCATTCTTCCTAAGACTGCACCGTTTGAGGAGAAGCTGAAAATCCATAAGGACATCCTGTGTGCCAGACACCCCCCTGTCTTCTATGAATGGTTCCTCCGAACCTTCCCTGACCCCACCACATGGTACGACCCAGTACACACACACATACACTATATATTACTGGTGATTTACCGCGTTTGTGTGTGTCTGTCTCTGGTCGGTGTGTGTGTGTGTGTAGGTACAGCAGCAGGTCAGCCTACTGTCGCTCCACAGCGGTGATGTCCGTGGTGGGCTACATCCTGGGTCTTGGAGACCGTCATGGAGAGAACATCCTGTTTGACTCATTTACCGGGGAGTGTGTTCACGTCGACTTCAACTGCCTCTTCAACAAGGTGTGTGTTGCTTGGACTTGCTTGCACCTCAACAAGTTCATCAGGCCAAATTCAATACATGCCTCTCGATCCCACCCCTTCTCCCTCTCTTTCTCCCACCTTCACTCTCTCAGGGTGAGACGTTTGATGTTCCGGAGGTGGTTCCGTTCAGACTGACCCAGAACATGGTCCATGCAATGGGCCCCATGGGGACAGAGGGGCTGTTCAGAACCGCCTGTGAAGTCACGCTACGTCTGATGAGAGACCAGAGAGAACCACTTATGAGGTACACACACACACACACACATACATACATATATATATATATATATATATATATGCACACACATAAACACAGGGATTTAAATGAAGCTGTCCCTCTTGCCAGAGGCTACTGAGATCAACATGTGCCAAACTAGCCCACCAGGTGAGTGGGACTTCAAAGGACGAATGGTAGGTGGGGGTGTTGTCAGTCAGTGTGTGTTTTTGTTTCAGTGTACTGAAGACGTTCCTCCATGACCCTCTGGTAGAGTGGAGTAAACCTAAAGGACTCTCCAAGACACAGGCCAGTGAGACTGGAGAGATAGTCAACGAGAAGGTACACACACACTCCATCCCTCTCTCTCTCTAAAGAAATGTTCATAGAAAACAGAGTCTCTCTAAATACATGTGAAAGGATTAACTAACACATCCTTTCTCCCCTCCCAGGCCAAGACCCATGTGTGTGAGATTGATCAGCGTTTGCAGGGCGTGATAAAGAGTCGTAACAAGGTGTTGGGTCTGCCTCTGTCTATAGAGGGACACGTCCACTACCTGATAGAGGAGGCTACCGACGACAAACTACTGTGTCAGATGTACCTGGGCTGGGGACCTTACCTGTGATATACGCGGCTTCTCTGAGACACTGTTGACAAATTCAATACTTTTCTTGTTCTGTTATCCATTAAGTGATTTTTCCTTTTTC
This sequence comes from Oncorhynchus masou masou, assembly GCF_036934945.1. Taxonomy (NCBI): domain Eukaryota; kingdom Metazoa; phylum Chordata; class Actinopteri; order Salmoniformes; family Salmonidae; genus Oncorhynchus; species Oncorhynchus masou. The sequence continues at coordinate 17,009,963 of NC_088218.1, forward strand.
ATGTTTTTGTAAGTCTGGAGTAATTATGTTTTTCATGGGGTAGTTGCGTATTTCCCATAATAAATTTAAAAAATAGTATTTTCTGAAATGCTGGTGTGTGTGTGGTCTAATCTCATCACCCTGGTCAGATTACTGAGGGGCCAGTCAGTCTGTCTGGTGATAGTTGAAACAGGAACAGAAATATACATGAAGCATTCACTCACACATGACAGAGGGGGTTTGAAATTTGGCGGGATACCTGATCTTCTTTCGCGTCATAGCGCGACAAATGTCCTTTGCAGCAGCCCATTGGCGTCACCAAAAATCACCTAAAACCGCGAATAGAGAAACGAGCTACTGGAGAGGTAAACAGATTCCGCTGTCATTCATTCAAACAACGCGAGCTGATATGATGGATATTCTTAGCTCCTCTGTGTGGAAAATGCTATGACAGGATACATCACCGCTAGTCATACTCTGTCTTTCGAGAATGGTCGTTGTTTACGGTCTCAGTTTTTCACATGCCAGTAATCCGTTTAGAAGAGATGTCTTTTTATAGCTGTCCACGGCTGCTAGACAACTAGCCAAGCTTGACCAGATGGATATCACGAGGCTCGCTGTGGACGCGGGCGCGTTTATCAACTGAGCAGTTCAGGTGAGGGAGATGTTGAATTTATTAACTTCAGTGATATTCAAGGATCGATTTATATGTCAATCTGATTCAGTTGCATAGTAGCGGAGATGACGGATGTGTATTTGGTGCGGCAGGTAGCCTAGTGGTTGGACTAGTAACCGAAAGGTTGCTAGATCGAGTCCCCGAGCTGACAAATATGTCATTCTGCCGCTGAACAACGCATTTAACCCACTGTTCCTAGGCTGTCATTGTACATAAGAATTTGTTCTTAACTGACTTGCCTAGTAAAATAAATAAAACATGTTATTATTATTATTATTAAAAAAACAATAAATAAATTGTGCTCAAGTGAGCAAAGCCGCTGGTCAGCAATCGGAGATTCAGCACCATTCATATGGACAACGTCATGTTCAGCACCACGTCACAGTGGACAGCGACGGGTCTCCGGCGCAGCCATTCCTCAAATGTGATTCCATGTGATCCTTTGAAACTGCATCTACAACACACACATAGATGACGTGTTGTATCTCCTCAGTATACGGAGGAAGCTCTGGGGCAGGCTGAGAAGACAGTTGGACAGCCGGTTGGAGAGTCTCCTGGACAGAGCAGAGTCAGACCTGGACTGACAAAATCATCTCTCAGACTGAGATTTTACTGCAGCCTAACCCTGGTTGGTTTTGTGTGTGTGTGTGTGTGTGTGTGTAAGCGAAGGGATTTGAACCTCTAGCCCCTGATCTCTGAACACTTTTAGGAGCACGTTTAGAGGACTTGTTGTATAAGGGTCTGGATTGGAGCGCCCCTGAGAGGCCAACGTACTGCTGACCACATACTGCTGACTGCTGACCACATACTGCTGACTGCTGACCACATGCTGCCAACCTCATACTGCCGACCTCATATTGCCAACCTCACACTGCCGACCTCACACTGCCGATCTCATATCGGTGACGTCTTACCGCTGACCTCATGAATTGACCCTTCGCTAACCAGCTGAGCTAGCAAACAATGTAACAAATTATAATTTTTGAATCTCAAAATACTCAAAGGCTCTACATTTCAGGAATCACAGTAGCAAGTACCCCTGGTGTTAAAACATTTATTTTTAAGAAAACTCAGTTTTTTCCATAGCCCTCACTGGCTTTCATGCGATTTAGACGTGAGCGTGTCCTATGTGTCAGGCTGGATGACAGTTGCTATCCATTGGACCTACTCAGACTTAACGAAGGGTCAGTGGTGGCTTGAAAGATTTATGCGTATTTGGGTCAGGAGAGGTGTGCCTTGGAAACCTAAGAGTGTCAACAATGCACAGCATCAAAAGTCAATTCTCATCGCTCTCTCCTCTCTCATTCTCTCCCTCTCCCTCTCTCTCTCTGTCTCTGTCTCCCTCTCTCCCTGTTCTCTCTCTCTCTCTCTCTCTCTCTCTCTCTCTCTCTCAGGGTCTAAATGCTAACCCATTAGGAGAGGAGTATGTAGCTCATGTCTCCTACATGTTCAGCTTCCTACGAGTCAGATGGCTGAAGGTCAGTCCTCACATATACACATGCACACTCCCACACACTTGTTTTAACATCAGGTAGCAGAAACCAGTAAGACTGAACGATATGATGAACATGGACCAGCAGTTTTCTCATTGGTTGGTCCTGTTCTTGTATGCCTTCTCATTGATTGATCCTATGTATCTCTATCCATTGCTGTCAGATGTGGGCCCAGAAAGTCTCTCAGGCAGAGATGGAGCTGAGGATCTCTCAGTGTGTGTTTGACCGACAGTCAAATCAAAAATCAAATCAAATTTATTTGTCACATACACATGGTTAGCAGATGTTAATGCGAGTGTAGCAAAATGCTTGTGCTTCTAGTTCCGACAATGTAGTAATAACCAACAAGTAATCTAACTAACAATTCCTAAACTACTGTCTTATCCACAGTGTAAGGGGATAAAGAATATGTACATAAGGATATATGAATGAGTGATGGTACAGAGCAGCATAGGCAAGATACAGTAGATGGTATCGAGTACAGTATATACATATGAGATGAGTATGTAAACAAAGTGGCATAGTTAAAGTGGCTAGTGATACATGTATTACATAAGGATGCAGTCGATGATATAGAGTACAGTATATACGTATGCATATGAGATGAATAATGTAGGGTAAGTAACATTATATAAGGTAGCATTGTTTAAAGTGGTTAGTGATATATTTACATAATTTCCCATCAATTCCCATTATTAAAGTGGCTGGAGTTGAGTCAGTGTCAGTGTGTTGGCAGCAGCCACTCAATGTTAGTGGTGGCTGTTTAACAGTCTGATGGCCTTGAGATAGAAGCTGTTTTTCAGTCTCTCGGTCCCCGCTTTGATGCACCTGTACTGACCTCGCCTTCTGGATGATCTTTATGGCCTTCCTGTAACATCGGGTGGTGTAGGTGTCCTGGAGGGCAGGTAGTTTGCCCCCGGTGATGCGTTGTGCAGACCTCACTACCCTCTGGAGAGCCTTACGGTTGTGGGCGGAGCAGTTGCCGTACCAGGCGGTGATACAGCCCGCCAGGATGCTCTCGATTGTGCATCTGTAGAAGTTTGTGAGTGCTTTTGGTGACAAGCCGAATTTCTTCAGCCTCCTGATGTTGAAGAGGCGCTGCTGCGCCTTCTTCACGATGCTGTCTGTGTGAGTGGACCAATTCAGTTTGTCTGTGATGTGTATGCCGTGGAACTTAAAACTTGCTACCCTCTCCACTACTGTTCCATCAATGTGGATAGGGGGGTGTTCCCTCTGCTGTTTCCTGAAGTCCACAATCATCTCCTTAGTTTTGTTGACGTTGAGTGTGAGGTTATTTTCCTGACACCACACTCCGAGGGCCCTCACCACCTCCCTGTAGGCCGTCTCGTTGTTGTTGGTAATCAAGCCTACCACTGTTGTGTCGTCCGCAAACTTGATGATTGAGTTGGAGGCGTGCGTGGCCACGCAGTCGTGGGTGAACAGGGAGTACAGGAGAGGGCTCAGAACGCACCCTTGTGGGGCCCCAGTGTTGAGGATCAGCGGGGAGGAGATGTTGTTACCTACCCTCACCACCTGGGGGCGGCCCGTCAGGAAGTCCAGTACCCAGTTGCACAGGGCGGGGTCGAGACCCAGGGTCTCGAGCTTGATGACGAGCTTGGAGGGTACTATGGTGTTGAATGCCGAGCTGTAGTCGATGAACAGCATTCTCACATAGGTATTCCTCTTGTCCAGATGGGTTAGGGCAGTGTGCAGTGTGGTTGAGATTGCATCGTCTGTGGACCTATTTGGGCGGTAAGCAAATTGGAGTGGGTCTAGGGTGTCAGGTAGGGTGTAGGTGATATGGTCCTTGACTAGTCTCTCAAAGCACTTCATGATGACGGAAGTGAGTGCTACGGGGCGGTAGTCGTTTAGCTCAGTTACCTTAGCTTTCTTGGGAACAGGAACAATGGTGGCCCTCTTGAAGCATGTGGGAACAGCAGACTGGTATAGGGATTGATTGAATATGTCCGTAAACACACCAGCCAGCTGGTCTGCACATGCTCTGAGGGCGCGGCTGGGGATGCCGTCTGGGCCTGCAGCCTTGCGAGGGTTAACACGTTTAAATGTTTTACTCACCTCGGCTGCAGTGAAGGAGAGACCGCATGTTTCCGTTGCATGCCGTGTCAGTGGCACTGTATTGTCTTCAAAGCGGGCAAAAAGTTATTTAGTCTGCCTGGGAGCAAGACATCCTAGTCCGTGACTGGGCTGGATTTCTTCCTGTAGTCCGTGATTGACTGTAGACCCTGCCACATGCCTCTTGTGTCTGAGCCGTTGAATTGAGATTCTACTTTGTCTCTGTACTGACGCTTAGCTTGTTTGATAGCCTTGCGGAGGGAATAGCTGCACTGTTTGTACTCAGTCATGTTACCAGACACCTTGCCCTGATTAAAAGCAGTGGTTCGCGCTTTCAGTTTCACGCGAATGCTGCCATCAATCCACGGTTTCTGGTTAGGGAATGTTTTAATCGTTGCTATGGGAACGACATATTCAACGCACGTTCTAATGAACTCGCACACCGAATCAGCGTATTCGTCAATGTTGTTATCTGACGCAATACGAAACATGTCCGAGTCCACGTGATGGGTCAGAGATCACCAGACTACTGCTGGAGGGAATCAACACTACACATGTATGTACCAACACACACACATTCACATAGACTGGTATTAACACAGACACCTGCTCACTCTCTCGTTCTACCCTGTCTGTTGCAGGCTGCCCATTTGAGAAGCCTGTCTGACTTTGTAGAAGCCCAGGGTAGCTACTACGCTCAGCGTTACCAGCTCACACAGGACCTACACACCCAACTGGCCTGGTGTGTATCTGTGTGTGTGTGTGTGTGTGTGTGTCTCTGTCTCTGTGTGTGTGTCTCTGTCTCTCTGTGTGTGTGTGTGTGTGTGTGTGTGTGTGTGTGTGTGTGTGTGTGTGTGTGTGTGTGTGTGTGTGTGTTAACCTCTTTTTGTTTTCTCTCATTGTAGCTCTCCCCCTCTGATCTGCTACAATAGCAACTGGCACTTAGAAACTAACCAACCCTCCACAGGTAACCTGCCCTTAGCAACCATTCAGCCCCTAGCAACCTGTGACTCTTCAACAACCAACCAGACAACTAGCCAACCCTTAGCAACCAACCAGGCAACTAGCCAACACTTAGCAACCTACCAGGAAAACAGCCAACCCTTAACCACCCAGCCCTTAGCAACATGTGAGTCTTCGACAACCATCCAGGCAACTAGCCAACCCGTAGCAGCCAACCAGGCAACGAGCCAACCCCTATCAAGCAACCAGGCAAACAGCCAACCCTTAGCAACCAACCAGGCAGCCAACGAGTCCTCAAAAACCAAGAAGTCCTCGACAACCAATAAGTCCTTGACAAACAACCAGACAAGCAGCCAAATCTTAGCAACCACTGGATCCTCTACAACCAACCAGGTAACCAACTAGTTTAGATTAGTTTATTGACAAAAATCACATATCAAGGTCAGACTTATTTCCATTTTGATTTGCTAGGCCTCAACAATCATCCAGGCAACCAGCCAACCCCTAGAAATCAACCAGGCAACCAGCCAATCCCTACAAACCATCCAGGCAACCAATGACTCCCCAACAACCAATGTGTCCTCATCAACCAACCAGGCAACAAACCAACCCTTAGCAACTAACCAGCCATTGACAACCAACCAGGCAATCCCTAGCAACCAACCAGGCACCCAGTCAATCCTTAGCAAACATTGAGTCCTCACCAATCAACGAGTCCCCGACAAACAACCAAGCAACCAGCCAAGCCTTGACAACCAACCAGCCAACCAATGAGTCCTCAACCACCAACCAGGTAACTAACCAACCCTTACAAACCAACCAGGCCAGCAATGACTTCCCAATAACCAATGAGTCCTCAACAACCAACCAGGCAACCAGCCAACCCTTACTGACTCACCAGTCCTTGACAACTAACCAGGCAACCAACCAATCCTTAGCAACTAACCAGGTCCCCAGCCAACCCTTTACAACCAGCTGGGAATCTTTCAAACCCTTAGCAACCAATGACTCATCAACAACCAACGAGTTCTCAACAACCAACCAGACAACTAGCCAACCCTTAGCCACCAACAGGGCAACCAACCAGACAACCAATGTGTTCTCAACAACTAATGAGTCCTCGACCACCAACCAGGTAACTAACCAGCCCTCGACAACCAATCAGGTAACCAACCAATCTCTAGCAACCTACCGCACAAACAGCCAACCCTTAGCAAACAATGAGTCGTCAACAAACAACGAGAACTTGACAAACAACCAGGCAACTCCTACAAACCAACCAGGCAACCAATGAGTCCCCAACAACCAATGTGTCCTCATCAACCAACCAGGCAACAAACCAACCCTTAGCAACTAACCAGCCCTTGACAACCAATCCCTAGCAACCAACCAGGCACCCAGCCAATACTTAGCAACCACTGAGTCCTCACGAATCAACAAGTCCCCGACAAACAACCAAGCAACCAGACAACCCTTGACAATCAACCAGGCAACTAGCCAACCGTTAGCTACGAGTGAGTCCTCAACCACCAACCAGGTAACTAACCAATCCTTACAAACCAACCAAGCCAGCAATGACTTCCCAATAACCAACGAGTCCTCAACAACCAATCAGGTAACCAACCAATCTCTAGCAACCTACCAGACAAACAGCCAGCCCTTAGCAACCAATGAGTCGTTAACAAACAATGAGAACTCAACCACAAACCCGGTAACCAACCAACCCTTATAAACCAACCAGGCAACAGACAGCCCTTGATAAGCCACCAGGAAACCATCAAACCCTCAGCAGCCAATGATTTCTCGACAACCGAGGAGAACGTGACAAACAACCAACTCTCAACAACCAACCAGCCCTTAGAAACCAGCCAGACAACCAGTCAGCCTGCAGGTGGTCCTGTAGCTGACTGAACAATCTGACTGTGGAACTGTCTGTATGAAAAGCGTGCGTTTATATTGTGGGTTTGAGTTGTGAACAGCTCCTCTCTGCCAAAACATCAGCTACCATGGCTAGGTCCTAAATGAAGGCTCTGACCTAAAATAGTGCACTAGGGATAATAGTGTGTCACTTCAGATTGGTCCAATGTCTCAGTCGTAGTGGTGAAGGGCAACACAGCTATAGGGGCCGTCTATAAACCGTAGCAGGCTTGTATTGACCATTCACCAGTGTTGTTGTTGGACCCAGCAGGACACACGCGTACGGGCTAATCCAGGAAGAGTAAGAGGACATGCTACTATGGAGTCATCAGTGGTAGGGAAGTCTTCGATGTTGATATCTACTGTCCTGTCTTAACCTGTATGTGTCTATCGGAGCATCCATGTACTCTTTAAGGGAGTTGCGTATCTAGGCCTGAATGTATGTATATGGTGGTGGTCTACAGTATGTGCAGGTTATCTAGATGTATGTAGGTTACTGTATATGGGGGTGTAGATCTATATGGTTGGTATAGATGGTCTATTTAGAGACTTAGAAATGGAGTAACACTGACAGCTGTGTTTACATGATGTATTGTGTCGTCTGAAAACAGTTTGTGTGGTCAAGAGAGGTGACATTTTGTTGCATATGTTATACATGTGTGTTTGACCCTTCACCTCTATAGGGTGAGGTCATTTTCCATACGGCAACATGTCGCACTTATTCCATAGTATTAAACATACACACAGCCTTGAAAATAGTCCCACCAGGCTAAACCGTGTAAATGTTTCCATCTACAGATGTTTTCAATTGACCCTGCCTGAGAGGGCAGCTATACATACACACACACACGCACGCACACACAACAGCCCCGCCTCGATCTGCTGGTGCTAAGGTCTACGTGGTTACTCTGGGTTACTGGGACACAGAACACACACACATTAACTATTGAGGTTTGACTTCCATGTCTCTGAACCTGTCAGGGTTGTTTCAGTGACATTATGTTTTATTATTAACTCTGACCATATTAGATCATCTGGAATTATTTAGAATCATATTAAACTGATAATGAGGCTCTGGTGCAGTGTGATGTTTATCAGAGCTCTGCATCTATGGCTGCTGTGTTCCTATGACGTGTGTGTGTGTGTGTGGTGTGTGCGCGCACACCCGCCCTCTGAGCTGAGGGCCTGTATCAGAGCCAAATGAGAAGTCGGAGTCTTAAATCCGTCCATGGCTGTCGGTATTCCTGGTTTTCCTGTTGCGTTCCCGGTCATAATAACTGTTTCCTGTGACTATGGAATGTTTCACCTGTCCGTCAGCACAGAGGTCTGACTCCGACCCGTCAGAGCGAGGTCTCCTGGTGAGATGTTTTCTGGACATCCTGTGTGGCTGAGGAAATATGAACTCCAGATCTGCCCTTACCCACACACACACACACACACACACACACACACACACACACACACACACACACACACACACACACACACACACACACACACACACACACACACAAAGCTTTACTTAGTACGCTGTTTGGGGATATTACATTTTATAGAATACAAACTTTCAAAAAAATTTAAATTGCATGTTGTACAGTTAGTCAATTGTAAATACTTTTATTAAGCTATATGTAGGTAAGAATTCTGGTTCGATATCGGAGATCATTTACTTAACAACAGTTGCATACTTCTCACGGTCTTCTACAACATGAGCAGACCTGTGGCGAGGTGAACCTTATCTGGAAGTCCTTGGTCATAGTTTCCACATCTCCATTGAGGGACCTGTCTTTGGTACACGTACTGCTGAGGAAGGGGGACACAGTCAGGTATGTACACACTGTCACGGCCGTTGTTGGTGGAAGAAGGTGAGGACCAATGCGCAGCAAATGTCCATCTTTTTAATAAAGAAATGAACACGGAACAAAAACAACAAAGTGAACGAACGAAACAGTTCTGTCTGGTGCAGAAACAAACACTCAACAGAAAACAATCACCCACAACTCAAGGGTGAAAACAGGCTACCTAAGTATGGTTCTCAATCAGGGACAACGATTGACAGCTGCCTCTGATTGAGAACCATACCAGGCCAAATCATAGAAAAAAGAACAGACTGTCCACCCCAACTTACGCCCTGACCATACTAAAACAAAGACAAAACAAAGGAACTAAGGTCAGAACGTGACACACACACACAACGCACACATTCTTATTGGACCATGCAGGAAGAGCGACAGCATGACGTCACCAAAACATTCCCATCTAAAATAGTAGTGAGTGCATATATTTAATACTCTTTATGTACTGGTCCCCCTTGGGAATTGAGCCGACAACCCTGGTGTTGCAAGTGCCATGCACTACCAGCTGAGCGATATTTATTGATTTCTACAAAATCAATAAAACAGTAAACAGTCCAGCCCAAAAATGAAACTTATCAAATCTTGTTTTTAACCTTGTTTTTATCACGTGTCTCTTGTACACGTACTGCATCATATCTGAACAGGTATCGTTTCAGAATGAGGGGTGCTGTAGCTCTGCTTGTGTTGCTGTTCTGTCTGTCTGGGGCACAGACTCAGGAGGAGAGTGGAGGGTGTTCTGTCTGTCTGGGGCACGGACTCAGGAGGAGAGTGGAGGGTGTTCTGTCTGTCTGGGGCATAGACTCAGGAGGAGAGTGGAGGGTGTTCTGTCTGTCTGGGGCATGGACTCAGGAGGAGAGTGGAGGGTGTTCTGTCTGTCTGGGGCACGGACTCAGGAGGAGAGTGGAGGGTGTTCTGTCTGTCTGGGGCACAGACTCAGGAGGAGGAGGGTGTTCTGTCTGTCTGGGGAGTGGAGGGTGTTCTGTCTGTCTGGGGCACAGACTCAGGAGGAGAGTGGAGGCTGTTCTGTCTGTCTGGGGCACAGGGAGTGGAGGGTGTTCTGTCTGTCTGGGACACAGACTCAGGAGGAGAGTGGAGGGTGTTCTGTCTGTCTGGGGCATGGACTCAGGAGGAGAGTGGAGGGTGTTCTGTCTGTCTGGGGCATGGACTCAGGAGGAGAGTGGAGGGTGTTCTGTCTGTCTGGGGCATGGACTCAGGAGGAGAGTGGAGGGTGTTCTGTCTGTCTGGGGCATGGACTTAGGAGGAGAGTGGAGGGTGTTCTGTCTGGGGCATGGACTCAGGAGGAGAGTGGAGGGTGTTCTGTCTGGGGCATGGACTCAGGAGGAGAGTGGAGGGTGTTCTGTCTGTCTGGGACACAGACTCAGGAGGAGACTGGAGGGTGTTCTGTCTGTCTGGGGCATGGACTCAGGAGGAGAGTGGAGGGTGTTCTGTCTGTCTGGGGCATGGACTCAGGAGGTGAGTGACATCACTCAACAGGGACACAGTGCAGGGAGAGAGAGCCGAGGGACCGAAGCTACAGAGGTGACCGGCGACCACGCAACCTGACATCTGGACCGAGATGAAGGAGCTGAGAGACATGGTTTTCCAGCGGCTAATAGGGATCCTAATAAATACCCCACAAAAATGGATATCTTTGGATAACTGGTGTCACGTGTGTCCTTAACCCTGGAAGCCAGACTGAGAGCCAGTGAGAGAGAGCTGACAACCACCACCACGAACAAGGTTCAGGGAATGGAAGGAGAGAACATGGGTATGTAAGAAATGGTTGTTGTTTCTGTGTCTTGTACTGTATGTGCAAATAAATACATCAACATACAATTATTACAAATTATTCCGATATCATTCGAGCCCCGGTGGCCAGACTGAGAGCCAGCGAGAGTGAGCTGACCGCCACTAGGAAAGATGTTCAGGAACTGAAGAGACAGAACACAGGTAATGACAGGAAGGGATGTTGTTCTGTTTTTTATATGTGGAAATAAATATGTAAAAATACAATTATTTGAATATCCTTCTAACCCTGGAGGCCAGACTGTAAGGTGGAGGAGCTGACGACAGAGAGATTTGTTTTAAAACTACTATGGAGCTGAAGAGAGGTTTCAAGTAAAACAAATGTGCACCTCACTAACAGTCATTCAGGATCCAGAATCAGTCATTGAGAGAGGAGTTATGTTTGACATGATTGTTGATGTCTAAGGCCTGTCTCTCTGTTGTTCTGATATACACTACATATAAAAACAAGTATGTGGACACCCTTTCAAATTAGTGGATTCTGCTATTTCAGCCACACCAGTTGCTGACAAGTGAATAAAATCGAGCACACAGCCATGCAATCTCCATAGACCAACATTGACAGTAGAATGGCCTCACTGAAGAGCTCAGTGACTTTCAACGTGGCACCGTCAATGGATGCCACCTTTCCAACAAGTCAGTTCGTCAAATTTCTGCGCTGCTAGAGCTGCCCCGGTCAACTCTAAGTGCTGTTATTGTGAAGTGGAAACGCCTAGGAGCAACAATGGCTCAGCCGCAAAGTGGTAGGCCACACAAGCTCAGAACGGGACCACCGAGTGCTGAAGCGCTTAGCATGTACAAATCGTCTGTCCTCGGTTGCAACACTCACTATTGAGTTCCAAACTGCCTCTGGAAGCAACGACAGCACAATAACTGTTGGTCGGGAGCTTTATGAAATGGGTTGCCATGGCCCAGCAGCCGCACACAAGCCTAAGACCACCATGTGCAATGCCAAGCGTTGGCTGGAGTGGTGTAAAGCTCGCTGCCATTGGACTCTGGTGATGAATCACGTTTCACCATCTGCCAGTCCGACAAACAAATCTGGCTTTGGCGGATGCCAGGAGAATGCTACCTGTCTGAGTGCATATTGCCAACTGTAAGGTTTGTTGGGGGAGGAATGATAGTCTGGACCTGTTTTTCATGGTTCGGGCCCCATAGTTCCAGTGAAGGAAAATCTTAACACTACAGCATACAATGACATTCTAGACTATTCTGTGCTTCCAACTTTGTGGCAACAGTTTGGGGAAGGCCCTTTCCTGTTTCAGCATGACAATGCCCCCGTGCACAAAGCAAGGTCTATACAGAAATGGTTTGTCGAGATTGGTGTGGAATAACTTGACTGGCCTGCCCAGAGCCCGGACCTCAACCATATCGAACACCTTTGGGATGTATTGGAAAGCCGACTATGAGCCAGGCATAATCGCCCAACATCAGTGCCCGACCTCTCTAATGCTCTTGTGGCTGAATGGAAGCAATGTTCCAACATCTAGTGGAAAGCCTTCCCAGAAGAGTGGAGGCTGTTATAGCAACAAAGGGGGAGGCCAACTCCATATTAATGCACATGATTTTGGATTGAGATATTCGACGAGCAGGTGTCCACATACTTTTGGTCATGTAGTGTACATCATCTAAAGGACAGAACAAAGTGAATTCTCTCGAACTGGGACAGTGTTTCTCCTCCTGTGTTCACAAACAGACCAAAGGTAGCTTTCTCTGCTGGTTTGACTGATTCAGGATCTGTAGGCCCATTCAATACTGAAACCACACTGGTATACTCCAGGGTCATCACCAACATCGGCGAGGCCTACAGCCCGATTACAGGTAACTTTCACAGAGTGACCGCCGGGAGACACCTGTTTCTGTCTGTCCTTCCGTGTGCCCGAGTTGAAGTGGAGAAAAGTAGAAAGAGTAAATCCCTCTCTTCTTGTCCTCTGCTGCAGATGCCTTCACAGCACCAGTGTCTATTACATCCGAGTCACTGCTTCTCATACTGCGAGTTGAGAGTACACGGGTAAATCCATGTCCAAGAATGGGCTCTTCCTGCTCTTCACTGTGTGAGAACATCATGGAAGCTGTCATGGTCTAATATGAGTCAAAATGGCTCCTCTTACTTCTATCAATAAAAACGTATTGACAACATGTAGAATCGTGCATCTTTTGTAAAGTACTGATCCAAAGACCGAAGGGTCGTCATTATGGGTCAGGTGTTTGCAGTAAAGGACAAAACATAAAAAACTATGCTAAAACATTTAAATATCTTTTGTTAAACCTGCTACACATACTCTCCAATGTGTTAATAGTATGTTGTACAGTTAGTCACTTGTAAATACTGTTAGTGAGCTGTATGTAGGAGAGAATTCTGGTTCAGTTCGCTGTAGATCATTTCCTAAACAACAGTTGCAGCCTTCTCACGGTCTTATACAACACGGACTGAGCTGACCTGCTTGCGAGGCGAGTCTTATCAGAATGCCCCTGGCTATAGTTTCCATTTCTCTGTTGAGTGACCTGTCTTCTGTGCACGTGCTGCTTAGGAAGGAACACATAGACACAGTCAAACACACACTATTGTTTTTGGACCGTGCAGCACTAAGGAAGAGCAACATCATTCCGTCACCAAAACATTCCCATTTCGGTCTGAAAAAGCACCCTGCAACTACATTCCAACCCGATAGCAGCAGGTAGTTGACAACAGCGGACGTCAGGGGATCCGTTACTAAACAACAGGTGCAGACGTCTCACAGTCTTATACAACATTGATAGAGCTGACCAGCCCCAAAACGTGAACAAATCGTCTTGTTTTTAACCTTGACTTTTTCATGACGTGTCTCTTGTACACTTACTGCTTAACTGATGTGTGTATATAAGGAGGGGGTCTGAGCCTCATAAAGTGCATCATATCTGAAGAGGTATCGCTTCAGAATGAGGGGTGCTGTAGCTCTGCTTGTGTTGCTGTTCTGTCTGTCTGGGGCATGGACTCAGGAGGAGAGTGGAGGGTGTTCTGTCTGTCTGGGGCATGGACTCAGGAGGAGAGTGGAGGGTGTTCTGTCTGTCTGGGGCACAGACTCAGGAGGAGAGTGGAGGGTGTTCTGTCTGGGGCATGGACTCAGGAGGAGAGTGGAGGGTGTTCTGTCTGTCTGGGGCATGGACTCAGGAGGAGAGTGGAGGGTGTTCTGTCTGTCTGGGGCATGGACTCAGGAGGAGAGTGGAGGGTGTTCTGTCTGTCTGGGACACAGACTCAGGAGGAGACTGGAGGGTGTTCTGTCTGTCTGGGGCATGGACTCAGGAGGAGAGTGGACGGTGTTCTGTCTGTCTGGGGCATGGACTCAGGAGGAGAGTGGAGGGTCAGCGAGAGTGACATCACTCAACAGGGACACAGTGCAGGGAGAGAGAGCCGAGGGACCGAAGCTACAGAGGTGACCGGCGACCACGCAACCTGACATCTGGGATGAGATGAAGGGGCTGAGAGACATGGTGATGGAGCAGCGAGAGAAGCTGAGGACGATGGAGGGCAGAGTGACAGCCTGTGAGGGTGAGGTAGAGACACAGAAAAACACAGTGATGGACCTAAGAATCCAGCTGATGGTCACTAAGGCCAAAGTGGCGGAACTGGAGAAAGATGATGCAGGTAACATTGGTCTATAAATACTGACCAAAAATATAAATGCAACAACTTCTACAATTCTACTGAGTTACAGTCCATAGAAGGATGTCAGTCAATTGAAATAAATTCATTAGGCCCTAATCTATGGATTTCACATGACTGGGCAGGGGCGTAGCCATGGGTGGGCCTGGCCCCCAAGTGGGTGGGCCTATGCCTTCCCAGGCCCACTGGGAAGCAAGGCCCATCCAATCAGAATGATTTTTTTTCCACACAAAAGGGCTTTATTACAGACAGAAATACCCCTCAGTTTCATGTTACAAGAATTATGTTCTCAATGTTCATAACCCAATTCAATTAAACTACTCGGTCTGCAACCCAGAATTTGTAAGATACTGGTTGAATGAAACAGACGGAGGCCCAGCTATGATAGTCAAAAATGTATTTAAACATATAAATTCCATTAACATTTCATCAGCTGTCGGGTGGCTGGCTGGTCATTACTAAACCACAAAACATATTACATATTTTGCTGGTGGAATATTGGTGTGTCTTTGATCTTCTTCAGCCCTGGAGGCCAGACTGAGTGCCAGTGAGAGAGAACTGACCACCACTAGGAATGATGTTGAGGAACTGAAGAGACAGAACACAGGTAGACTGCTCTTCTCTGCATCACGGAGGCGCTCCGCACTGCTAAAGCTAACTCTCTCTCCTCTGCTCTCATCCTTCTAGACCTATCGGCTGCCTTCGATACTGTGAACCATCAGATCCTCCTCTCCACCCTCTCCGAGTTGGGCATCTCCGGCGCGGCCCACGCTTGGATTGCGTCCTACCTGACAGGTCGCTCCTACCAGGTGGCGTGGCGAGAATCTGTCTCCTCGCCACGCGCTCTCACCACTGGTGTCCCCCAGGGCTCTGTTCTAGGCCCTCTCCTATTCTCGCTATACACCAAGTCACTTGGCTCTGTCATAACCTCACATGGTCTCTCCTATCATTGCTATGCAGACGACACACAATTAATCTTCTCCTTTCCCCTTCTGATGACCAGGTGGCGAATCGCATCTCTGCATGTCTGGCAGACATATCAGTGTGGATGACGGATCACCACCTCAAGCTGAACCTCGGCAAGACGGAGCTGCTCTTCCTCCCGGGAAGGACTGCCCGTTCCATGATCTCGCCATCACGGTTGACAACTCCATTGTGTCCTCCTCCCAGAGCGCTAAGAACCTTGGCGTGATCCTGGACAACACCCTGTCGTTCTCAACCAACATCATGGCGGTGGCCTGTTCCTGTAGGTTCATGCTCTACAACATCCGCAGAGTACGACCCTGCCTCACACAGGAAGCGGCGCAGGTCCTAATCCAGGCACTTGTCATCTCCCGTCTGGATTACTGCAACTCGCTGTTGGCTGGGCTCCCTGCCTGTGCCATTAAACCCCTACAACTCATCCAGAACGCCGCAGCCCGTCTGGTGTTCAACCTTCCCAAGTTCTCTCACGTCACCCCGCTCCTCCGCTCTCTCCACTGGCTTCCAGTTGAAGCTCGCATCCGCTACAAGACCATGGTGCTTGCCTACGGAGCTGTGAGGGGAACGGCACCGCAGTACCTCCAGGCTCTGATCAGGCCCTACACCCAAGCAAGGGCACTGCGTTCATCCACCTCTGGCCTGCTCGCCTCCCTACCATTGAGGAAGTACAGTTCCCGCTCAGCCCAGTCAAAACTGTTCACTGCTCTGGCCCCCCAATGGTGGAACAAACTCCCTCACGACGCCAGGACAGCGGAGTCAATCACCACCTTCCGGAGACACCTGAAACCCCACCTCTTCAAGGAATACCTAGGATAGGATAAGTAATCCTTCTCACCACCCCCCTTAATGATTTAGATGCACTATTGTAAAGTGGCTGTTCCACTGGATGTCAAAAGGTGAATTCACCAATTTGTAAGTCGCTCTGGATAAGAGCGTCTGCTAAATGACTTAAATGTAAATGTAGGTAATGAAAGATCCAGACCTGGCCGTTGAGAGAAGAACTACTAACGTCTCACCCTGTTGTTGTTTCAGTCACGGACCATTCAACTGAACTATCATCGTGGGGACAGAACAAAATGAACGCTCTCTAAGTGGGACTGTGTGTTTTCTCTCCTGTGTTCACAGACAGACAAAAAGTGGCTTTCTCTGCTGCTGGTTTGAACGATAAGGGACCCATTGGTCCCTTCAATACTGACGCCAACCTGGTCTACACCAGAGTCATCACCAACATCGGCAAGGCCTACAGCCCGATTACAGGTAAGATGCCTGTTTCTGTCCAGAGGTGGTGTTCCGTGTGCCAGAATTGAAGTGGAGAAAAGTAATGAGTTGACCCCTCTCTTCTTGTCCTCTGTTGCAGGTGCCTTCACAGCACCAGTGAGAGGCGTCTACTACATCAGATTCACCGCTGCTCAACATGGGCTTGGTTACATGGGTATATCCATGTTCAAGAATGGGCAGGCGACCATGTCTAACTATCATTACAATAGCCATGGATACTGGGTCCATTTATCTAATGGAGTCATTCTGGAGCTGGAGGAGGGAGACGTGGTGTACATGTGTCTCCCTGCGAGCTTCGGGCTCTATGATAACTCAAAACATCTTCAGTGGCTTCCTGCTTTTCACTGTGTGACAACATCAGAAATACTGTGATGGTCTCATGTGAAGAGGAGTTTGAATGTCAGGGCCTCGCGGAGCCACAAAGGCTCCTCTTACGATCAATAAACACATCTTGAAAAGGGGAGAAGAATCACACATCCTTTGTAAAGCTAAGATCTAAAGATCTAAGGGTTGTCATTATGAGCCAGATTTACTAAGTGACAATACACCAGAAGCAATGCTAAATCACACACTATACTGAACTGTACACTACTGAACTGTACACTACTGAACTGTACACTACTGAACTGTACACTATACTGAACTGTACACTACTGAACTGTACACTACTGAACTGTACACTATACTGAACTGTACACTACTGAACTGAACACTACTGAACTGAACACTACTGAACTGTACACTACTGAACTGTACACTACTGAACTGTACAATATACTGAACTGTACACTACTGAACTGTACACTACTGAACTGTATACTACTGAACTGTACAATATACTAAACTGTACACTACTGAACTGTACACTACTGAACTGTACACTACTGAACTGTACAATATACTGAACTGTACACTACTGAACTGTACACTACTGAACTGTACACTACTGAACTGTACACTACTGAACTGTACACTACTGAACTGTACAATATACTGAACTGTACACTACTGAACTGTACATTACTGAACTGTACACTATACTGAACTGTACACTATACTGAACTGTACACTACTGAACTGTACACTACTGAACTGTACACTATACTGAACTGTACACTATACTGAACTGTACACTACTGAACTGTACACTACTGAACTGTACAATAAACTGAACTGTACACTACTGAACTGTACACTACTGAACTGTATACCACTGAACTGTACAATATACTGAACTGTACACTACTGAACTGTACACTACTGAACTGTACACTACTGAACTCGAACACTACTGAACTCGAACACTACTGAACTGTACACTACTGAACTGTATACTACTGAACTGTACACTACTGAACTGTACACTACTGAACTGTACACTACTGAACTGAACACTACTGAACTGTACACTATACTGAACTGTACACTACTGAACTGTACACTACTGAACTGTACACTACTGAACTGTACACTACTGAACTGTATACTACTGAACTGTACACTATACACTACTGAACTGTACACTACTGAACTGTACACTACTGAACTGTACACTATACTGAACTGTACACTATACTGAACTGTACACTACTGAACTGTACACTACTGAACTGTACACTATACTGAACTGTACACTATACTGAACTGTACACTACTGAACTGTACACTACTGAACTGTACACTACTGAACTGTACACTATACTGAACTGTACACTACTGAACTGTACACTACTGAACTGAACACTACTGAACTGTACACTACTGAACTGTACACTACTGAACTCTACACTACTGAACTGTACACTATACTGAACTGTACACTATACTGAACTGTACACTACTGAACTGAACACTACTGAACTGAACACTACTGAACTGTACAATACTGAACTGTATACTACTGAACTGTACACTACTGAACTGTACACTACTGAACTGTACACTATACTGAACTGTACACTACTGAACTGTACACTACTGAACTGTACAATATACTGAACTGTACACTACTGAACTGTACACTACTGAACTGTACACTACTGAACTGTATACTACTGAACTGTACACTACTGAACTGTACAATATACTGAACTGTACAATATACCGAACTGTACACTACTGAACTGTACAATATACTGAACTGTACACTACTGAACTGTACACTACTGAACTGTACACTACTGAACTGTATACTACTGAACTGTACAATATACTGAACTGTACACTACTGAACTGGACACTACTGAACTGTACACTACTGAACTGTATACTACTGAACTGTACAATATACTGAACTGTACACTACTGAACTGTACACTACTGAACTGTACACTACTGAACTGTACACTATACTGAACTGTACACTATACTGAACTGTACACTATACTGAACTGTACACTACTGAACTGTACACTACTGAACTGTACACTACTGAACTGTACACTATACTGAACTGTACACTACTGAACTGTACACTACTGAACTGTACAATATACTGAACTGTACACTATACTGAACTGTACACTACTGAACTGTACACTACTGAACTGTACACTATACTGAACTGTACACTACTGAACTGTACACTACTGAACTGTACACTACTGAACTGTACACTATACTGAACTGTACACTATACTGAACTGTACACTACTGAACTGTACACTACTGAACTGTACACTACTGAACTGTACACTACTGAACTGTACACTACTGAACTGTACAATATACTGAACTGTACACTACTGAACTGGACACTACTGAACTGTACACTACTGAACTGTATACTACTGAACTGTACAATATACTGAACTGTACACTACTGAACTGTACACTACTGAACTGTACACTATACTGAACTGTACACTATACTGAACTGTACACTATACTGAACTGTACACTACTGAACTGTACACTACTGAACTGTACACTACTGAACTGTACACTACTGAACTGTACACTATACTGAACTGTACACTACTGAACTGTACATTACTGAACTGTACACTATACTGAACTGTACACTATACTGAACTGTACACTACTGAACTGTACACTACTGAACTGTACACTATACTGAACTGTACACTATACTGAACTGTACACTATACTGAACTGTACACTACTGAACTGTACAATAAACTGAACTGTACACTACTGAACTGTACACTACTGAACTGTATACCACTGAACTGTACAATATACTGAACTGTACACTACTGAACTGTACACTACTGAACTGTACACTACTGAACTCGAACACTACTGAACTCGAACACTACTGAACTGTACACTACTGAACTGTATACTACTGAACTGTACACTACTGAACTGTACACTACTGAACTGTACACTACTGAACTGAACACTACTGAACTGTACACTATACTGAACTGTACACTACTGAACTGTACACTACTGAACTGTACACTACTGAACTGTATACTACTGAACTGTACACTATACACTACTGAACTGTACACTACTGAACTGTACACTACTGAACTGTACACTATACTGAACTGTACACTATACTGAACTGTACACTACTGAACTGTACACTACTGAACTGTACACTATACTGAACTGTACACTATACTGAACTGTACACTACTGAACTGTACACTACTGAACTGTACACTACTGAACTGTACACTACTGAACTGTACACTACTGAACTGTACACTATACTGAACTGTACACTACTGAACTGTACACTACTGAACTGAACACTACTGAACTGTACACTACTGAACTGTACACTACTGAACTGTACACTACTGAACTCTACACTACTGAACTGTACACTATACTGAACTGTACACTATACTGAACTGTACACTACTGAACTGAACACTACTGAACTGAACACTACTGAACTGTACAATACTGAACTGTATACTACTGAACTGTACACTACTGAACTGTACACTACTGAACTGTACACTATACTGAACTGTACACTACTGAACTGTACACTACTGAACTGTACAATATACTGAACTGTACACTACTGAACTGTACACTACTGAACTGTACACTACTGAACTGTATACTACTGAACTGTACACTACTGAACTGTACAATATACTGAACTGTACAATATACCGAACTGTACACTACTGAACTGTACAATATACTGAACTGTACACTACTGAACTGTACACTACTGAACTGTATACTACTGAACTGTACAATATACTGAACTGTACACTACTGAACTGGACACTACTGAACTGTACACTACTGAACTGTATACTACTGAACTGTACAATATACTGAACTGTACACTACTGAACTGTACACTACTGAACTGTACACTACTGAACTGTACACTATACTGAACTGTACACTATACTGAACTGTACACTATACTGAACTGTACACTACTGAACTGTACACTACTGAACTGTACACTACTGAACTGTACACTATACTGAACTGTACACTACTGAACTGTACACTACTGAACTGTACACTATACTGAACTGTACACTATACTGAACTGTACACTACTGAACTGTACACTACTGAACTGTACACTATACTGAACTGTACACTACTGAACTGTACACTACTGAACTGTACACTATACTGAACTGTACACTATACTGAACTGTACACTACTGAACTGTACACTACTGAACTGTACACTACTGAACTGTACACTACTGAACTGTACAATATACTGAACTGTACACTACTGAACTGGACACTACTGAACTGTACACTACTGAACTGTATACTACTGAACTGTACAATATACTGAACTGTACACTACTGAACTGTACACTACTGAACTGTACACTATACTGAACTGTACACTATACTGAACTGTACACTATACTGAACTGTACACTACTGAACTGTACACTACTGAACTGTACACTACTGAACTGTACACTACTGAACTGTACACTATACTGAACTGTACACTATACTGAACTGTACACTACTGAACTGTACACTACTGAACTGTACACTATACTGAACTGTACACTACTGAACTGTACACTACTGAACTGTACACTATACTGAACTGTACACTATACTGAACTGTACACTACTGAACTGTACACTACTGAACTGTACACTACTGAACTGTACAACTGTACACTACTGAACTGCTCCCTGCAGCACTCAGCGTTAAAGACCAGAGGCAGTGGCCCAAATCACAACGTTGAACAACTCCCATTTATATGTTCACAATGCCTGAGTTCACAGGGCTATTAATAGCACGGTTTTACTCATTAAGTTGTGTCCTTTTATATGACTGTTGTTATTGTTTTGAGTCATATTCCTAGCCTCTCCCTCTCTCTGGTCTATCCAGCCGGGTGTGTCTCCCTCTCTCTGGTCTATCCAGCCGGGTGTGTCTCCCTCTCTCTGGTCTATCCAACCGTGTGTCTCCCTCTCTCTGGTCTATCCAGCCGGGTGTGTCTCCCTCTCTCTGGTCTATCCAGCCGGGTGTGTCTCCCTCTCTCTGGTCTATCCAACCGTGTGTCTCCCTCTCTCTGGTCTATCCAACCGTGTGTCTCCCTCTCTCTGGTCTATCCAGCCGGGTGTGTCTCCCTCTCTCTGGTCTATCCAACCAGGTGTGTCTCCTTCTCTCTGATCTATCCAACCGTGTGTCTCCCTCTCTCTGGTCTATCCAACCAGGTGTGTCTCCCTCTCTCTGGTCTATCCAACCAGGTGTGTCTCCCTCTCTCTAGTCTATCCAACCAGGTGTGTCTCCCTCTCTCTGGTCTATCCAACCAGGTGTGTCTCCCTCTCTCTAGTCTATCCAACCAGGTGTGTCTCCCTCTCTCTGGTCTATCCAGCCGGGTGTGTCTCCCTCTCTCTGGTCTATCCAACCAGGTGTGTCTCCCTCTCTCTGGTCTATCCAACCGTGTGTCTCCCTCTCTCTAGTCTATCCAACCGGGTGTGTCTCCCTCTCTCTGGTCTATCCAACCAGGTGTGTCTCCCTCTCTCTGGTCTATCCAACCGTGTGTCTCCCTCTCTCTGGTCTATCCAACCGTGTGTCTCCCTCTCTCTGGTCTATCCAACCGGGTGTGTCTCCCTCTCTCTGGTCTATCCAACCAGGTGTGTCTCCCTCTCTCTGGTCTATCCAACCGTGTGTCTCCCTCTCTCTAGTCTATCCAACCGGGTGTGTCTCCCTCTCTCTGGTCTATCCAACCAGGTGTGTCTCCCTCTCTCTGGTCTATCCAACCGTGTGTCTCCCTCTCTCTGGTCTATCCAGCCGGGTGTGTCTCCCTCTCTCTGGTCTATCCAACCGGGTGTGTCTCCCTCTCTCTGGTCTATCCAACCAGGTGTGTCTCCCTCTCTCTGGTCTATCCAACCGTGTGTCTCCCTCTCTCTGGTCTATCCAACCGTGTGTCTCCCTCTCTCTGGTCTATCCAACCGGGTGTGTCTCCCTCTCTCTGGTCTATCCAACCAGGTGTCTCCCTCTCTCTGGTCTATCCAACCGGGTGTCTCCCTCTCTCTGGTCTATCCAACCAGGTGTCTCCCTCTCTCTGGTCTATCCAACCAGGTGTCTCCCTCTCTCTAGTCTATCCAACCGGGTGTCTCCCTCTCTCTGGTCTATCCAACCAGGTGTCTCCCTCTCTCTGGTCTATCCAACCAGGTGCCTCCCTCTCTCTGGTCTATCCAACCAGGTGCCTCCCTCTCTCTGGTCTATCCAACCAGGTGTCTCCCTCTCTCTGGTCTATCCAACCAGGTGTCTCCCTCTCTCTGGTCTATCCAATCAGGTGTCTCCCTCTCTCTGGTCTATCCAACCAGGTGTGTCTCCCTCTCTCTGGTCTTACCAACCGTGTGTCTCCCTCTCTCTGGTCTATCCAACCAGGTGTGTCCCTCTCTCTGGTCTATCCAACCAGGTGTCTCCCTCTCTCTGGTCTATCCAACCGGGTGTGTCTCCCTCTCTCTGGTCTATACAACCATGTGTCTCCCTCTCTCTGGTCTATCCAACCGGGTGTCTCCCTCTCTCTGGTCTATCCAACCAGGTGTCTCCCTCTCTCTGGTCTATCCAACCAGGTGTCTCCCTCTCTCTGGTCTATCCAACCGGGTGTCTCCCTCTCTCTGGTCTATCCAACCAGGTGTCTCCCTCTCTCTAGTCTATCCAACCGGGTGTGTCTCCCTCTCTCTGGTCTATCCAACCCGGTGTCTCCCTCTCTCTAGTCTATCCAACCGGGTGTGTCTCCCTCTCTCTGGTCTATCCAACCGGGTGTGTCTCCCTCTCTCTGGTCTATCCAACCGGGTGTGTCTCCCTCTCTCTGGTCTATCCAAACGGATGTGTCTCCCTCTCTCTGGTCTATCCAGCCGGGTGTGTCTCCCTCTCTCTGGTATATCCAACCGGGTGTGTCTCCCTCTCTCTGGTCTATCCAACCGGGTGTCTCCCTCTCTCTGGTCTATCCAACCGGGTGTCTCCCTCTCTCTGGTCTATCCAACCGGGTGTCTCCCTCTCTCTGGTCTATCCAACCGGGTGTCTCCCACTCTCTGGTCTATCCAAATAGATGTGTCTCCCTCTCTCTGGTCTATCCAACCGGGTGTGTCTCCCTCTCTCTGGTCTATCCAACCAGGTGTGTCTCCCTCTCTCTGGTCTATCCAACCGTGTGTCTCCCTCTCTCTGGTCTATCCAACCGGGTGTCTCCCTCTCTCTGGTATATCCAACCGGGTGTCTCCCTCTCTCTGGTCTATCCAACCAGGTGTCTCCCTCTCTCTGGTCTATCCAACCAGGTGTCTCCCTCTCTCTGGTCTATCCAACCAGGTGTCTCCCTCTCTCTGGTCTATCCAACCAGGTGTCTCCCTCTCTCTGGTCTATCCAACCGGGTGTCTCCCACTCTCTGGTCTATCCAAATGGATGTGTCTCCCTCTCTCTGGTCTATCCAACCGGGTGTGTCTCCCTCTCTCTGGTCTATCCAACCAGGTGTGTCTCCCTCTCTCTGGTCTATCCAACCGTGTGTCTCCCTCTCTCTGGTCTATCCAACCGGGTGTCTCCCTCTCTCTGGTCTATCCAACCAGGTGTCTCCCTCTCTCTGGTATATCCAACCAGGTGTCTCCCTGTCTCTGGTCTATCCAACCAGGTGTCTCCCTCTCTCTGGTATATCCAACCAGGTGTCTCCCTGTCTCTGGTCTATCCAACCAGGTGTCTCCCTCTCTCTAGTCTATCCAACCGGGTGTCTCCCTCTCTCTGGTCTATCCAACCGGGTGTCTCCCACTCTCTGGTCTATCCAAATGGATGTGTCTCCCTCTCTCTGGTCTATCCAACCAGGTGTCTCCCTCTCTCTGGTCTATCCAACCAGGTGTCTCCCTCTCTAGTCTATCCAACCGGGTGTCTCCCTCTCTCTGGTCTATCCAACCAGGTGTCTCCCTCTCTCTGGTCTATCCAACCAGGTGTCTCCTCTCTCTGGTCTATCCAATCAGGTGTCTCCCTCTCTCTGGTCTATCCAACCAGGTGTGTCTCCCTCTCTCTGGTCTTACCAACCGTGTGTCTCCCTCTCTCTGGTCTATCCAACCAGGTGTGTCCCTCTCTCTGGTCTATCCAACCAGGTGTCTCCCTCTCTCTGGTCTATCCAACCGGGTGTGTCTCCCTCTCTCTGGTCTATACAACCATGTGTCTCCCTCTCTCTGGTCTATCCAACCGGGTGTCTCCCTCTCTCTGGTCTATCCAACCAGGTGTCTCCCTCTCTCTGGTCTATCCAACCGGGTGTCTCCCACTCTCTGGTCTATCCAAATGGATGTGTCTCCCTCTCTCTGGTCTATCCAACCGGGTGTGTCTCCCTCTCTCTGGTCTATCCAACCAGGTGTGTCTCCCTCTCTCTGGTCTATCCAACCGTGTGTCTCCCTCTCTCTGGTCTATCCAACCGGGTGTCTCCCTCTCTCTGGTCTATCCAACCAGGTGTCTCCCTCTCTCTGGTATATCCAACCAGGTGTCTCCCTGTCTCTGGTCTATCCAACCAGGTGTCTCCCTCTCTCTGGTATATCCAACCAGGTGTCTCCCTGTCTCTGGTCTATCCAACCAGGTGTCTCCCTCTCTCTAGTCTATCCAACCGGGTGTCTCCCTCTCTCTGGTCTATCCAACCGGGTGTCTCCCACTCTCTGGTCTATCCAAATGGATGTGTCTCCCTCTCTCTGGTCTATCCAACCAGGTGTCTCCCTCTCTCTGGTCTATCCAACCAGGTGTCTCCCTCTCTCTAGTCTATCCAACCGGGTGTCTCCCTCTCTCTGGTCTATCCAACCAGGTGTCTCCCTCTCTCTGGTCTATCCAACCAGGTGTCTCCCTCTCTCTGGTCTATCCAATCAGGTGTCTCCCTCTCTCTGGTCTATCCAACCAGGTGTGTCTCCCTCTCTCTGGTCTTACCAACCGTGTGTCTCCCTCTCTCTGGTCTATCCAACCAGGTGTGTCCCTCTCTCTGGTCTATCCAACCAGGTGTCTCCCTCTCTCTGGTCTATCCAACCGGGTGTGTCTCCCTCTCTCTGGTCTATACAACCATGTGTCTCCCTCTCTCAGGTCTATCCAACCGGGTGTCTCCCTCTCTCTGGTCTATCCAACCAGGTGTCTCCCTCTCTCTGGTCTATCCAACCAGGTGTCTCCCTCTCTCTGGTCTATCCAACCAGGTGTCTCCCTCTCTCTGGTCTATCCAACCGGGTGTCTCCCTCTCTCTGGTCTATCCAACCAGGTGTCTCCTCTCTCTAGTCTATCCAACCGGGTGTGTCTCCCTCTCTCTGGTCTATCCAACCCGGTGTCTCCCCTCTCTAGTCTATCCAACCGGTGTGTCTCCCTCTCTCTGGTCTATCCAACCGGGTGTGTCTCCCTCTCTCTGGTCTATCCAACCGGGTGTGTCTCCCTCTCTCTGGTCTATCCAACCAGGTGTCTCCCTCTCTCTGGTCTATCCAAACGGATGTGTCTCCCTCTCTCTGGTCTATCCAACCAGGTGTCTCCCTCTCTCTGGTCTATCCAAACGGATGTGTCTCCCTCTCTCTGGTCTATCCAGCCGGGTGTGTCTCCCTCTCTCTGGTCTATCCAACCGTGTGTCTCCCTCTCTCTGGTCTATCCAGCCGGGTGTGTCTCCCTCTCTCTGGTATATCCAACCGGGTGTGTCTCCCTCTCTCTGGTCTATCCAACCAGGTGTGTCTCCTTCTCTCTGGTCTATCCAACCGTGTGTCTCCCTCTCTCTAGTCTATCCAACCGGGTGTGTCTCCCTCTCTCTGGTCTATCCAACCAGGTGTGTCTCCCTCTCTCTGGTCTATCCAACCGGGTGTCTCCCTCTCTCTGGTCTATCCAACCGGGTGTCTCCCTCTCTCTGGTCTATCCAACCGGGTGTCTCCCTCTCTCTGGTCTATCCAACCGGGTGTCTCCCTCTCTCTGGTCTATCCAACCGGGTGTCTCCCACTCTCTGGTCTATCCAAACGGATGTGTCTCCCTCTCTCTGGTCTATCCAACCGGGTGTGTCTCCCTCTCTCTGGTCTATCCAACCAGGTGTGTCTCCCTCTCTCTGGTCTATCCAACCGTGTGTCTCCCTCTCTCTGGTCTATCCAACCGGGTGTCTCCCTCTCTCTGGTATATCCAACCGGGTGTCTCCCTCTCTCTGGTCTATCCAACCAGGTGTCTCCCTCTCTCTGGTCTATCCAACCAGGTGTCTCCCTCTCTCTGGTCTATCCAACCAGGTGTCTCCCTCTCTCTGGTCTATCCAACCGGGTGTCTCCCTCTCTCTGGTCTATCCAACAGGGTGTCTCCCACTCTCTGGTCTATCCAAATGGATGTGTCTCACTCTCTCTGGTCTATCCAACCAGGTGTATCCCTCTATCTGGTCTATCCAACCAGGTGTCTCCCTCTCTCTGGTCTATCCAACCAGGTGTCTCCCTCTCTCTAGTCTATCCAACCGGGTGTCTCCCTCTCTCTGGTCTATCCAACCAGGTGTCTCCCTCTCTGGTCTATCCAACCAGGTGTCTCCCCTCTCTGGTCTATCCAATCAGGTGTCTCCCTCTCTCTGGTCTATCCAATCAGGTGTCTCCCTCTCTCTGGTCTATCCAACCAGGTGTGTCTCCCTCTCTCTGGTCTATCCAACCAGGTGTGTCTGCCTCTCTCTGGTCTTACCAACCGTGTGTCTCCCTCTCTCTGGTCTATCCAACCAGGTGTCTCCCTCTCTCTGGACTATCCAACCATGTGTCTCCCTCTCTCTGGTCTATCCAACCAGGTGTCTCCATTTCTCTGGTCTATCCAACCATGTGTCTCCCTCTCTCTGGTCTATCCAACCAGGTGTCTCCCTCTCTCTGGTCTATCCAACCAGGTGTCTCCATTTCTCTGGTCTATCCAACCATGTGTCTCCCTCTCTCTGGTCTATCCAACCAGGTGTCTCCCTCTCTCTGGTCTATCCAACCAGGTGTCTCCCTCTCTCTGGTCTATCCAACCAGGTGTCTCCCTCTCTCTGGTCTATCCAACCATGTGTCTCCCTCTCTCTGGTCTATCCAACCGGGTGTCTCCTCTCTCTGGTCTATCCAACCAGGTGTCTCCCTCTCTCTGGTCTATCCAACCAGGTGTCTCCCTCTCTCTGGTATATCCAACCAGGTGTCTC
The DNA here is from genome assembly GCF_036934945.1 of Oncorhynchus masou masou. Lineage (NCBI taxonomy): Eukaryota > Metazoa > Chordata > Actinopteri > Salmoniformes > Salmonidae > Oncorhynchus > Oncorhynchus masou. The sequence goes on from NC_088218.1 coordinate 17,038,195, forward strand.
CCTGTCTCTGGTCTATCCAACCAGGTGTCTCCCTCTCTCTGGTATATCCAACCAGGTGTCTCCCTGTCTCTGGTCTATCCAACCAGGTGTCTCCCTCTCTCTAGTCTATCCAACCGGGTGTCTCCCTCTCTCTGGTCTATCCAACCGGGTGTCTCCCACTCTCTGGTCTATCCAAATGGATGTGTCTCCCTCTCTCTGGTCTATCCAACCAGGTGTCTCCCTCTCTCTGGTCTATCCAACCAGGTGTCTCCCTCTCTCTAGTCTATCCAACCGGGTGTCTCCCTCTCTCTGGTCTATCCAACCAGGTGTCTCCCTCTCTCTGGTCTATCCAACCAGGTGTCTCCCTCTCTCTGGTCTATCCAATCAGGTGTCTCCCTCTCTCTGGTCTATCCAATCAGGTGTCTCCCTCTCTCTGGTCTATCCAATCAGGTGTCTCCCTCTCTCTGGTCTATCCAACCAGGTGTGTCTCCCTCTCTCTGGTCTTACCAACCGTGTGTCTCCCTCTCTCTGGTCTATCCAACCAGGTGTCTCCCTCTCTCTGGTCTATCCAACCAGGTGTCTCCCTCTCTCTGGTCTATCCAACCAGGTGTCTCCCTCTCTCTGGTCTATCCAACCAGGTGTCTCCCTCTCTCTGGTCTATCCAACCAGGTGTCTCCTCTCTCTGGTCTATCCAAGCAGGTGTGTCTGCCTCTCTCTGGTCTTACCAACCTTGTGTCTCCCTCTCTCTGGTCTATCCAACCAGGTGTATCCCTCTCTCTGGTCTATCCAACCGGGTGTCTCCCTCTCTCTGGTCTATCCAACCAGGTGTCTCCCTCTCTCTGGTCTATCCAACCAGGTGTCTCCCTCTCTCTGGTCTATCCAACCGGGTGTGTCTCCCTCTCTCTGGTCTATCCAACCGGGTGTCTCCCTCTCTCTGGTCTATCCAACCGGGTGTCTCCCTCTCTCTGGTCTATCCAACCAGGTGTCTCCCTCTCTCTGGTCTATCCAACCGGGTGTCTCCCTCTCTCTGGTCTATCCAACCAGGTGTCTCCCTGTCTCTGGTCTATCCAACCAGGTGTCTCCCTCTCTCTAGTCTATCCAACCGGGTGTCTCCCTCTCTCTGGTCTATCCAACCGGGTGTCTCCCACTCTCTGGTCTATCCAAATGGATGTGTCTCCCTCTCTCTGGTCTATCCAACCAGGTGTCTCCCTCTCTCTGGTCTATCCAACCAGGTGTCTCCCTCTCTCTAGTCTATCCAACCGGGTGTCTCCCTCTCTCTGGTCTATCCAACCAGGTGTCTCCCTCTCTCTGGTCTATCCAACCAGGTGTCTCCCTCTCTCTGGTCTATCCAATCAGGTGTCTCCCTCTCTCTGGTCTATCCAACCAGGTGTGTCTCCCTCTCTCTGGTCTTACCAACCGTGTGTCTCCCTCTCTCTGGTCTATCCAACCAGGTGTGTCCCTCTCTCTGGTCTATCCAACCAGGTGTCTCCCTCTCTCTGGTCTATCCAACCGGGTGTGTCTCCCTCTCTCTGGTCTATACAACCATGTGTCTCCCTCTCTCTGGTCTATCCAACCGGGTGTCTCCCTCTCTCTGGTCTATCCAACCAGGTGTCTCCCTCTCTCTGGTCTATCCAACCAGGTGTCTCCCTCTCTCTGGTCTATCCAACCAGGTGTCTCCCTCTCTCTAGTCTATCCAACCGGGTGTGTCTCCCTCTCTCTGGTCTATCCAACCAGGTGTGTCTCCCTCTCTCTGGTCTATCCAACCGGGTGAGTCTCCCTCTCTCTGGTCTATCCAACCGGGTGTGTCTCCCTCTCTCTGGTCTATCCAACCAGGTGTGTCTCCCTCTCTCTGGTCTATCCAACCAGGTGTCTCCCTCTCTCTGGTCTATCCAACCGGGTGTGTCTCCCTCTCTCTGGTCTATCCAACCAGGTGTGTCTCCTCTCTCTGGTCTATCCAACCGGGTGTCTCCTCTCTCTGGTCTATCCAACCGGGTGTCTCCCTCTCTCTGGTCTATCCAACCGGGTGTCTCCCTCTCTCTGGTCTATCCAACCGGGTGTCTCCCTCTCTCTGGTCTATCCAACCGGGTGTCTCCCACTCTCTGGTCTATCCAAACGGATGTGTCTCCCTCTCTCTGGTCTATCCAACCGGGTGTGTCTCCCTCTCTCTGGTCTATCCAACCAGGTGTGTCTGCCTCTCTCTGGTCTTACCAACCGTGTGTCTCCCTCTCTCTGGTCTATCCAACCAGGTGTCTCCCTCTCTCTGGTCTATCCAACCAGGTGTCTCCCTCTCTCTGGTCTATCCAACCAGGTGTCTCCCTCTCTCTGGTCTATCCAACCAGGTGTCTCCCTCTCTCTGGTCTATCCAACCAGGTGTCTCCCTCTCTCTGGTCTATCCAACCAGGTGTGTCTGCCTCTCTCTGGTCTTACCAACCTTGTGTCTCCCTCTCTCTGGTCTATCCAACCAGGTGTCTCCCTCTCTCTGGTCTATCCAACCGGGTGTCTCCTCTCTCTGGTCTATCCAACTAGGTGTCTCCCTCTCTCTGGTCTATCCAACCAGGTGTGTCTCCCTCTCTCTGGTCTAATCAACTGGGTGTGTCTCCCTCTCTCTGGTCTATCCAACCGGGTGTCTCCCTCTCTCTGGTCTATCCAACCGGGTGTCTCCCCTCTCTGGTCTATCCAACCAGGTGTCTCCTCTCTGGTCTATCCAACCGGGTGTCTCCCTCTCTCTGGTCTATCCAACCAGGTGTCTCCCTGTCTCTGGTCTATCCAACCAGGTGTCTCCCTCTCTCTAGTCTATCCAACCGGGTGTCTCCCTCTCTCTGGTCTATCCAACCGGGTGTCTCCCACTCTCTGGTCTATCCAAATGGATGTGTCTCCTCTCTTCTGGTTATCCAACCAGGGTGTCTCCCTCTCTCTGGTCTATCCAACCAGGTGTCTCCCTCTCTCTGGTCTATCCAACCGGGTGTGTCTCCCTCTCTCTGGTCTATCCAACCAGGTGTCTCCCTCTCTCTGGTCTATCCAACCAGGTGTCTCCCTCTCTCTGGTCTATCCAACCAGGTGTCTCCCTCTCTCTGGTCTATCCAACCGGGTGTCTCCCTCTCTCTGGTATATCCAACCGGGTGTCTCCCTCTCTCTGGTCTATCCAACCAGGTGTCTCCCTCTCTCTGGTCTATCCAACCAGGTGTCTCCCTCTCTCTGGTCTATCCAACCAGGTGTCTCCCCTCTCTGGTCTATTCAACCGGGTGTCTCCCTCTCTCTGGTCTATCCAACCGGGTGTCTCCCACTCTCTGGTCTATCCTCCCTCTCTCTGGTCTATCCAACCAGGTGTCTCCCTCTCTCTGGTCTATCCAACCAGGTGTCTCCCTCTCTCTGGTCTATCCAACCAGGTGTCTCCCTCTCTCTAGTCTATCCAACCGGGTGTCTACCTCTCTCTGGTCTATCCAACCAGGTGTCTCCCTCTCTCTGGTCTATCCAATCAGGTGTCTCCCTCTCTCTGGTCTATCCAACCAGGTGTGTCTCCCTCTCTCTGGTCTATCCAACCAGGTGTGTCTGCCTCTCTCTGGTCTTACCAACCGTGTGTCTCCCTCTCTCTGGTCTATCCAACCAGGTGTCTCCCTCTCTCTGGACTATCCAACCATGTGTCTCCCTCTCTCTGGTCTATCCAACCAGGTGTCTCCATTTCTCTGGTCTATCCAACCGTGTGTCTCCCTCTCTCTGGTCTATCCAACCAGGTGTCTCCCTCTCTCTGGTCTATCCAACCAGGTGTCTCCATTTCTCTGGTCTATCCAACCATGTGTCTCCCTCTCTCTGGTCTATCCAACCAGGTGTCTCCCTCTCTCTGGTCTATCCAACCAGGTGTCTCCCTCTCTCTGGTCTATCCAACCAGGTGTCTCCCTCTCTCTGGTCTATCCAACCATGTGTCTCCCTCTCTCTGGTCTATCCAACCGGGTGTCTCCCTCTCTCTGGTCTATCCAACCAGGTGTCTCCCTCTCTCTGGTCTATCCAACCAGGTGTCTCCCTCTCTCTGGTATATCCAACCAGGTGTCTCCCTGTCTCTGGTCTATCCAACCAGGTGTCTCCCTCTCTCTGGTATATCCAACCAGGTGTCTCCCTGTCTCTGGTCTATCCAACCAGGTGTCTCCCTCTCTCTGGTCTATCCAACCGGGTGTCTCCCACTCTCTGGTCTATCCAAATGGATGTGTCTCCCTCTCTCTGGTCTATCCAACCAGGTGTCTCCCTCTCTCTGGTCTATCCAACCAGGTGTCTCCCTCTCTCTAGTCTATCCAACCGGGTGTCTCCCTCTCTCTGGTCTATCCAACCAGGTGTCTCCCTCTCTCTGGTCTATCCAACCAGGTGTCTCCCTCTCTCTGGTCTATCCAACCGGGTGTGTCTCCCTCTCTCTGGTCTATCCAATCAGGTGTCTCCCTCTCTCTGGTCTATCCAATCAGGTGTCTCCCTCTCTCTGGTCTATCCAACCAGGTGTGTCTCCCTCTCTCTGGTCTATCCAACCAGGTGTGTCTGCCTCTCTCTGGTCTTACCAACCGTGTGTCTCCCTCTCTCTGGTCTATCCAACCAGGTGTCTCCCTCTCTCTGGTCTATCCAACCAGGTGTCTCCCTCTCTCTGGTCTATCCAACCAGGTGTCTCCCTCTCTCTGGTCTATCCAACCAGGTGTCTCCCTCTCTCTGGTCTATCCAACCAGGTGTCTCCCTCTCTCTGGTCTATCCAAGCAGGTGTGTCTGCCTCTCTCTGGTCTTACCAACCTTGTGTCTCCCTCTCTCTGGTCTATCCAACCAGGTGTCTCCCTCTCTCTGGTCTATCCAACCGGGTGTCTCCCTCTCTCTGGTCTATCCAACCAGGTGTCTCCCTCTCTCTGGTCTATCCAACCAGGTGTCTCCCTCTCTCTGGTCTATCCAACCGGGTGTGTCTCCCTCTCTCTGGTCTATCCAACCGGGTGTCTCCCTCTCTCTGGTCTATCCAACCGGGTGTCTCCCTCTCTCTGGTCTATCCAACCAGGTGTCTCCCTCTCTCTGGTCTATCCAACCGGGTGTGTCTCCCTCTCTCTGGTCTATCCAACCCGGTGTCTCCCTCTCTCTAGTCTATCCAACCGGGTGTGTCTCCCTCTCTCTGGTCTATCCAACCGGGTGTGTCTCCCTCTCTCTGGTCTATCCAACTGGTGTGTCTCCTCTCTCTGGTCTATCCAACCGGGTGTGTCTCCTCTCTCTGGTCTATCCAACCGTGTGTCTCCTCTCTCTGGTCTATCCAACCGTGTGTCTCCCTCTCTCTGGTCTATCCAACCAGGTGTCTCCCTCTCTCTGGTCTATCCAACCGGGTGTCTCCTCTCTCTGGTCTATCCAACCAGGTGTCTCCCTCTCTCTGGTCTATCCAACCAGGTGTCTCCTCTCTCTAGTCTATCCAACCGGGTGTCTCCCTCTCTCTGGTCTATCCAACCAGGTGTCTCCCTCTCTCTGGTCTATCCAACCAGGTGTCTCCCTCTCTCTGGTCTATCCAATCAGGTGTCTCCCTCTCTCTGGTCTATCCAATCAGGTGTCTCCCTCTCTCTGGTCTATCCAATCAGGTGTCTCCCTCTCTCTGGTCTATCCAACCAGGTGTGTCTCCCTCTCTCTGGTCTATCCAACCAGGTGTGTCTGCCTCTCTCTGGTCTTACCAACCGTGTGTCTCCCTCTCTCTGGTCTATCCAACCAGGTGTCTCCCTCTCTCTGGTCTATCCAACCAGGTGTCTCCCTCTCTCTGGTCTATCCAACCGGGTGTGTCTCCCTCTCTCTGGTCTATCCAACCGGGTGTCTCCCTCTCTCTCGTCTATCCAACCGGGTGTCTCCCTCTCTCTGGTCTATCCAACCGGGTGTCTCCCTCTCTCTCGTCTATCCAACCGGGTGTCTCCCTCTCTCTGGTCTATCCAACCGGGTGTCTCCCTCTCTCTGGTCTATCCAACCGGGTGTCTCCCTCTCTCTGGTCTATCCAACCAGGTGTCTCCCTCTCTCTAGTCTATCCAACCGGGTGTGTCTCCCTCTCTCTGGTCTATCCAACCCGGTGTCTCCCTCTCTCTGGTCTATCCAACCGGGTGTGTCTCCCTCTCTCTGGTCTATCCAACCGTGTGTCTCCCTCTCTCTGGTCTATCCAACCGTGTGTCTCCCTCTCTCTGGTCTATCCAACCGTGTGTCTCCCTCTCTCTGGTCTATCCAACCAGGTGTCTCCCTCTCTCTGGTCTATCCAACCGGGTGTCTCCCTCTCTCCGGTCTATCCAACCAGGTGTCTCCCTCTCTCTGGTCTATCCAACCAGGTGTCTCCCTCTCTCTAGTCTATCCAACCGGGTGTCTCCCTCTCTCTGGTCTATCCAACCAGGTGTCTCCCTCTCTCTGGTCTATCCAACCAGGTGTCTCCCTCTCTCTGGTCTATCCAATCAGGTGTCTCCCTCTCTCTGGTCTATCCAATCAGGTGTCTCCCTCTCTCTG
>NC_088218.1:17057144-17112144 GCF_036934945.1 Oncorhynchus masou masou
CTGACTGTGGATTGACAGTGTGGTGTCTGGTTCTCTCTTCCTCCAGGGGACTCCCCTATGACTACCTGCCAGGCTACAGACCTCTCTCGCTGGAACAAACTCTTCGTGGCTCTGGAGGACTCCCACCTGAGGGATATGATGCTGATGGAAGCCCTGGAGCAACGCTGTGGAACCCCGGGAGTCTGCCAGCAGTGCCTGCCTGCCATCGAAGCAGTTTTCCGGGGGCAGGCAGAGCAGGCGAGCCCCAGGCTCCATCGAGGCCTAGTGGAGCTGAAGGAGGAGGTAACAGAGCGAGAGGGGAGGATGAATTCTTCACTACAGCAGATCAAACAGGAGGGAGCAGAAAGTTATGGGAGGATGATGGCTGTGTTACATCTTCTCCTTCAGAACAGCAAAGAGCAGAACCATAGACTACATCGATTGGAGGAGAGTAAGCTGAGAGGGGAGGTGACAGAAGGGGCTGAATCTTTTGGAGCCGGGCATAGAGAAGCAGAGCCAATCAGGACAGGGCATAAAGAGAATGGATTTAGGGGAGGGGCTTAGTGGGACAGGTAGACCAATAGGGACGAGACCTGGCAGTGTAGGGGCGGGTCTCGGACTGGGTTTGGGCATGAAGCTGTTCCCGTCAAGCACAAAGAAACAGGAAGTGACAACATCGCCATCATCGGACCCGGGAAAGATTGAGCGGCCTCTGGTTGCTATAGCGATGGAAAAGCAGAAGGTGCAGACCCAGCTGGGCCTAATACCCTCTGTAGGGAACGAAGGATGAAAAAAGACGAGGAGAAATTAAAGGAAGGATGTCTGATGGAAATTGTCCTCTATCAGGGACTGAATTAAAACTAAAATATAAACTTGTTGAAATTTAGAAATGTTGTACAATAGTAAAGCAAAACAATCGCCTTGAAATATGTTTAGTATTCTTTCAAATGCTGTATAATTAAAGGAAATGCTCTGTGACTCTAATTGTCTAAGTGATGAATAAAGATTTGTTAAACTTTTTAATTGGTGGAAAGGGTTCCTCCTGTCTCAAGTTATACACCCACCATCTTTACCAGGGAAACTTGTCACCATGGACATCGTGGACAATAACAGGAGTGTCTCAGATACTGTTGACATCTCAGCTATAATCAGACACAGTCCTCTGTCTCATTACTAAGTTTATACACTTTAACAAACTGTTTAGGATTTTTGAAGTTTTGCCAGACTTATAACACAGTGACTGTTCTGCTGCCACAGAACTTCATTCATCTGTGTGTGTGTGTGTGTGTGTGTGTGTGTGTGTGTGTGTGTGTGTGTGTGTGTGTGTGTGTGTGTGTGTGTGTGTGTGTGTGTGTGTGTGTGTGTGTGTGTGTGTGTGTGTGTGTGTGTGTGTGTGTGTGTGTGTGTGTGTCGTTGCGTGCTGGCGTGTGTGTGTCGGTGTGTGCTGGTGTGTGTGTGTCGGGGTGTGTGTGCTGGTGTGTGTGTGTCGGGGTGTGTGTGCTGGTGTGTGTATGTGTGGGTGACATGAAGAGAGTTTTCCATATAAAGTAGCAGCCAGCTGGAGGGTAGGCTAGAAGGAGGGTGTGTTTGGAAACTGTCAGCTTTTCTCTCTTTTCTTCAAGACCGAGTTTCAAAATGTCACAGGGTTCAAGGTATTTGAATCCCACCATCCTCGTTTACCTTCACTGTGACCTGACGAGACGAGAGGAGAGGAGATGAGAGGAGAGACGACAAGAGGAGAGGAGCGGTGACGAGTGGAGAGATGAGAGGTTATTATTAGTCTTAATCACAGCTTCCACTCACAAACAGCTGCTATCCTCCTCTCTCCCATCCTCCTCTCTCCCATCCTCCTCTCTCCCATCCTCCTCTCTCCCATCCTGCTCTCTCCCATCCTGCTCTCTCCCATCCTGCTCTCTCCCATCCTCCTCTCTCCCATCCTCCTCTCTCCCATCCTGCTCTCTCCCATCCTCCCTCTCTCCCATCCTCCTCTCTCCCATCCTGCTCTCTCCCATCCTGCTCTCTCCCATCCTCCTCTCTCCCATCCTCCTCTCTCCCATCCTCCTCTCTCCCATCCTCCTCTCTCCCATCCTGCTCTCTCCCATCCTCCTCTCTCCCATCCTCCTCTCTCCCATCCTGCTCTCTCCCATCCTCCTCTCTCCCATCCTCCTCTCTCCCATCCTGCTCTCTCCCATCCTGCTCTCTCCCATCCTGCTCTCTCCCATCCTGCTCTCTCCCATCCTGCTCTCTCCCATCCTGCTCTCTCCCATCCTGCTCTCTCCCATCCTCCTCTCTCCCATCCTCCTCTCTCCCATCCTCCTCTCTCCCATCCTGCTCTCTCCCACCCTCCTCGCTCCCATGCTGCTCTCTCCCATGCTGCTCTCTCCCATCCTCCACTCTCCCATCCTCCTCTCTCCCATCCTGCTCTCTCCCATCCTCCTCTCTCCCATCCTCCTCTCTCCCATCCTCCTCTCTCCCATCCTGCTCTCTCCCATCCTCCTCTCTCCCATCCTCCTCTCTCCCATCCTCCTCTCTCCCATCCTGCTCTCTCCCATCCTGCTCTCTCCCATCCTGCTCTCTCCCATCCTCCTCTCTCCCATCCTGCTCTCTCCCATCCTCCTCTCTCCCATCCTCCTCTCTCCCATCCTGCTCTCTCCCATCCTCCCATGCTGCTCTCTCCCATCCTCCACTCTCCCATCCTCCTCTCTCCCATCCTGCTCTCTCCCATCCTGCTCTCTCCCATCCTCCTCTCTCCCATCCTCCTCTCACCCATCCTCCTCTCTCCCATCCTGCTCTCTCCCATCCTGCTCTCTCCCATCCTCCCCTCTCTCCCATCCTCCTCTCCCCCATCCTCCCTCTCCCCCATCCTCCTCCCTCTCCCATCCTCCTCTCCCATCCTCTCTCCCATCCCTCCTCCTCACATCCTCCCATCCTCCTCTCTCCCATCCTCCTCTCACCCATCCTCCTCTCTCCCATCCTCCTCTCTGTCCCATCCTCCTCCTTTCCCATCCTCCTCTCTCCCATCCTGCTCTCTCCCATCCTGCTCTCTCCCATCCTCCTCTCTCCCATCCTGCTCTCTCCCATCCTGCTCTCTCCCATCCTCCTTGCTCCCATCCTCTCTCTCTCCCATCCTCCCTCTCCCATCCTCTCTCTCTCCCATCCTGCTCTCTCCCATCCCCTGCTCTCTCCCATCCTCCTCTCTCCCATCCTCCTCTCTCCCATCCTCCTCTCTCCCATCCTCCTCTCTCCCATCCTCCTCTCTCCCATCCTCCTCTCTCCCATCCCCCTCTCTCCCATCCCCCTCTCTCCCATCCCCCTCTCTCCCATCCTGCTCTCTCCCATCCTGCTCTCTCCCATCCTCCTCTCTCCCATCCTGCTCTCTCCATCCTCCTCTCTCCCATCCTCCTCTCTCCCATCCTGCGTTCTCCCATCCTGCTCTCTCCCATCCTGCGTTCTCCCATCCTCCTCTCTCCCATCCTGCTCTCTCCCATCCTGCTCTCTCCCATCCTGCTCTCTCCCATCCTGCTCTCTCCCATCCTGCGTTCTCCCATCCTCCTCTCTCCCATCGTGCTCTCTCCCATCGTGCTCTCTCCCATCATGCGTTCTCCCATCATGCGTTCTCCCATCCTGCTCTCTCCCATCCTCCTCTCTCCCATACTGCGTTCTCCCATCCTGCGTTCTCCCATCCTCCTCTCTCCCATCCTGCTCTCTCCCATCCTGCTCTCTCCCATCCTCCTCTCTCCCATCCTCCTCTCTCCCTCTCTCTTGCCCTCCCTCTGTCTGTATGTCTCTCTCTCTCCCTCCCTCTTTCTGTCTCTCTCTCTCTCTCCCTCCCTCCCTCGTGTCTGTCTGTCTGTCTGTCTCTCTCTCTCCCTCTGGCTGTCTGTCTCTCTCTCCCTCCCTCTGTCTGTCTCTATGTCTCTCTCTCCCTCCCTCTGTCTGTCTCTATGTCTCTCTCTCCCTCCCTCTGGCTGTCTCTCTCTCTCTCCCTCCCTCTGGCTGTCTCTCTCTCTCTTCATCCCCCTGGCTGTCTCTCTCTACCTCCCTCTGGCTGGCTGTCTCTCTCCCTCCCTCTGACTCTGTCTCTCTCTCCATCCCTCTGTCTGTCTCTCTCTCTCTCTCTCCCTCCCTCCCTCTGGATGTCTGTCTCTCTCTCCTCTCTCTCTCTCTCTCCCCCTCCCTCTGGCTGTCTGTCTCTCTCTCCCTCTGGCTGTCTGTCTCCCTCTCCCTCCCTCTGGCTGTCTGTCTCTCTCTCCCACCCTCTGGCTGTCTGTCTCTCTCTCCTTCCCTCTGGCTGTCTGTCTCTCTCTCCTTCCCTCTGGCTGTCTGTCTCCTCCTCCTCCCTCCCTCCCTCCCTCCCTCCGTCCGTCCGTCCGTCTCCCCCCCTCCGTCCGTCTCCCTCCCTCCCTCCCTCCCTCTGGCTGTCTCTCTCTCTCTCCCTCCCTCTGGCTGTCCGTCCGTCTCTCTCTCTCTCTCCCTCCCTCCGATCGTCCGTCCGTCCCCCTCTCTCCCTCCCTCTGGCTGTCTGTCTCTCTCTCTCCCTCCCTCTGTCTGTCTCTCTCTCTCTCTCTGGCTGTCTGTCTCTCTCTCCTTCCCTCTGGCTGTCTGTCTCGCTCTCCTTCCCTCTGGCTGTCTCTCTCTCGCTCTCTCTCCCTCCCTCTGTCTGTCTGTCTGTGTCTCTTTCTCCCTCCCTTCCTCTGTCTGTCTCTCTCTCGCTCTCTCTCCCTCTGTCTGTCTGTTTGTCTGTCTCTTTCTCCCTCCCTCCCTCTGGCTGTCTCTCTCTCTCTCCCCCTCCCTCCCTCCCTCCCTCCGTCCGTCTCCCTCCCTCCCTCCGTCCGTCCGCCTCCCTCCCTCCCTCCCTCCCTCTGGTCTGTCTGTCTCTCTCTCTCTCCCTCCCTCTGGCTGTCCGTCCGTCTCTCTCTCTCTCCCTCCCTCCGATCGTCCGTCCGTCCCCCTCTCTCCCTCCCTCTGGCTGTCTGTCTCTCTCTCTCCCTCCCTCTGGCTGTCTGTCTCTCTCCCTCCCTCTGGCTGTCTGTCTCTCTCTCCCTCCCTCTGGCTGTCTGTCTCTCTCTCCCTCCCTCTCTCTCTCTTCCCTCTGGCTGTCTGTCTCTCTCTCCTTCCCTCTGGCTGTCTCTCTCTCTCTCTCCCTCCCCTCTGTCTGTCTGTCTGTCTCCTCTCTGGCTGTCTCTCTCTCCCTCCCTCTGGCTGTCTGTCCTCTCTCCCTCCCTCTCTGTCTGTCTCTCCGATCCTCCGTCCTTCTGTCCCTCTCTCCCTCCCTCTGGCTGTCTCTCTCTCTCTCTCCCTCCCTCTGTCTGTCTGTCTCTCTCTCTCTCTCTCTGGCTGTCTGTCTCTCTCTCTCCCTCCCTCTGTCTGTCTGTCTCTCTCTCTCTCTCTGGCTGTCTGTCTCTCTCTCCTTCCCTCTGGCTGTCTGTCTCTCTCTCCTTCCCTCTGGCTGTCTGTCTCTCTCTCCTTCCCTCCGGCTGTCTCTCTCTCTCTCTCTCTCTCTCCGTCTCCCTCCCTCCCTCCGTCCGTCCGTCCGCCTCCCTCCCTCCCTCCCTCCCTCCCTCCCTCTGGCTGTCTGTCTCTCTCTCTCTCCCTCCCTCTGGCTGTCCGTCCGTCTCTCTCTCTCTCTCTCCCTCCCTCCGATCGTCTGTCCGTCCCCCTCTCTCCCTCCCTCTGGCTGTCTGTCTCTCTCTCTCCCTCCCTCTGTCTGTCTGTCTCTCTCTCTCTCTCTGGCTGTCTGTCTCTCTCTCCTTCCCTCTGAATGTCTGTCTCTCTCTCCTTCCCTCTGGCTGTCTCTCTCTCTGTCTCCCTCCGTCCGTCCGTCCGTCCGCCTCCCTCCCTCCGTCCGTCCGTCCGCCTCCCTCCCTCCCCCCTCCCTCTGGCTGTCTGTCTCTCTCTCTCTCCCTCCCTCTGGCTGTCCGTCCGTCTCTCTCTCTCTCTCCCTCCCTCCGATCGTCCGTCTGTCTCTCTCTCTTCCTCCCTCTGTCTGTCTGTCTGTCTCTCTCTCTCTCTCTCTCTGGCTGTCTGTCTCTCTCTCCTTCCCTCTGGCTCTCTGTCTCTCTCTCCTTCCCTCTGGCTGTCTCTCTCTCGCTCTCTCTCACTCCCTCCCTCTGTCTGTCTGTCTGTCTCTCTCTCTCTCCCTCTCTCTGGCTGTCTCTCTATCTCTCCCTCCCTCTGGCTGTCCGTCCGTCTCTCTCTCTCTCCCTCCCTCCGATCGTCCGTGCGTCCCCCTCTCTCCCTCCCTCTGGCTGTCTCTCTCTCTCTCTCCCTCCCTCTGGCTGTCTGTCTCTCTCTCTCTCCCTCCCTCTGGCTGTCTGTCTCTCTCTCCTTCCCTCTGGCTGTCTCTCTCTCGCTCTCTCTCCCTCCCTCTGTCTGTCTGTCTCTTTCTCCCTCCCTGCCTCTGGCTGTCTCTCTCTCTCTGTCTCCCTCACTCTGGCTGTCTGTCTCTCTCCTTCCCTCTGGCTGTCTGTCTCGCTCTCCTTCCCTCTCTGTCTGTCTCTTCTGTCTGTCCTCCCTGCCTCTGGCTGTCTCTCTCTCTCTGTCTCCCTCACTCTGGCTGTCTGTCTCTATAGTTGGCATTGATCACCTTCGCTAACCCTCAGCTGGCTAACATAGTCAGTGACACTTTACCATGTGAAACTCAGCCAACACACACACACATACACACACAGTCAGTAGGAGAGCAAATCACAGTAACACAGTGAGCTTTTAATATGACATCACACTATCACAATAGCCAGTAAGACAACACAGTATTGGCACTTCACAACAATTACAATACAAAATAGATACATTTACTATTCACATTGGGGTAGGTAGATGTTTTCCCTAACCACTGATACAGGGTCAGATATTTTGACACCTCCTAATGGTTAAGTTAAGGACTGGAGTTGGTGTATCTGATTCTAGATCTGTGGTTAAAGACAGCTATTTTTGCTCAAGCATTAACATTCACCATAGAGTCCTCTTAGAGAGAGCGAGAGAGCTACAGAGAAATAGAGAGACAGAGACAGAGACAGAGACAGAGACACAGAGACAGAGACAGAGACACAGAGACAGAGACAGAGACAGAGACACAGAGACAGAGACACAGAGACAGAGAGACAGAGACACAGAGACAGAGACACAGAGACAGAGACACAGAGACAGAGACACAGAGACAGAGACACAGAGAGACAGATACAGAGAGAGAGATACAGAGAGAGATATACAGACAGAGAGAGAGATACAGAGAGAGAGAGAGAGAGATACAGAGAGAGATACAGAGAGAGAGATACAGAGAGAGATACACAGAGAGAGAGAGAGAGAGAGAGCAAACCCCCTGGGAAAAGAGAGAAAGACAGAAACATAGATAGAAGGGGAGTGGTCTATTTGATTGGCAAGTCCAGAATCTTTGTGCGTGCATGTCTCCTTGCATGTGCTTTTGTGTGTGCGTGTGTGCTATTTAATTGGCGAGTCCAGGATCTCTTCGTACTCTTCTCTCTGTTTCCTCCCACTTCCTCGAGAGGGGAGGAGCTTCACTGTAACAAGCCAACCCACGCTCGCCACCACCACCACACCCCCTATGACCTCACACACTGAGGGAACCAATGGCACAACAGCGATCTCCAGCACCATAGCGACCGGTACTTCCAGACCCTGTGTAGCCGACACCAAAGCTGGGTGAAGTCGGGTGAGGCCATGGGTCACCCCCACGAACCCCCCAGCAGAGCACACAGCTACCCCCAGGACGATGCACCAAGCCTGGAGACTGGCCGGCCACACTGGTCCTTGTCGGAGGAGAAGCATGGAGACTGCGGTGCTCAGACAGCCGGTCCAACTGACAGTGAACAGAGCGGTGCCGACACTGACCCGTTCCTTCAGAGAGCGGTACATGACTAGAGCCAGAGACATCCATAGTCCTGCAAGAACAGTCAGGGACCAACCGAACGCTTCCCGCCAGAACTGGGCCGACTGTTGTGCCGGTGTCGCCCCATTGGGCATTCCTGACCCGGTCCCGTTGTTGTTCTCATCCAGCCCTATTGGGTTAGGAACTAGCGCCAGACCCAGCCCTAACACGCCTGTCGCTACGGTGACCAGGTCTACCAATCCCAGCCGCTCGTCCAGGAGCAACAACGCCAGAGTGGCCGACAGGACGGTGGTCGCCAGGCGCCAGGTTGTCAACATGGCCTCGTCGTCGCCGGGGGAGACGAAGGATAAGGACGAGTAAGCGCAGCAGAGGGAGAAGGAGTGAGTCAGACCGTACAGGAGCAGCTTCCGCCGATAGCCCTTTGAGCCAAAGGCCGTCTCCGCCCGTTTCATTGGTACAGTCCCATAGAGCAGCTGGAGGATGGATCGTACCAAGAGGAGAGTTAAGGGTGGGAGGTTAAAGCGTGAGGCGGCCAGGCGTGTCAGAACACACACACAGCCATGAGCCAGCCCCGCCAAGACCACACTGGCCCACGTAAGCCGAGACGCAGAGACGGACGCTTCGCCGAAACTCGCTAGCTGCTCCCCTACTCCCCCTCCTGCACCCTTCCCTCCTCCCTCCACTCCCCCCTCGCCTCCCCCCATTGGAGGTCTAGGGGGTGTGTCTTTGTTTTTGTCCTTCCCTCCAAACAGAGCGCCGGCCTTTCCTGTCCACTTCCTGGCTCCTGTCAGCTGTTTCTTGTCCGAGGTCTCCTCCAGGAAGGAGCCGAAGTCCTCGAAGGAGGGAGCGTCATCGTACCCCTCGTCTCCGGGCTGGGGGAAGTGTGTGTGTGTGTGGGGTGTGTGTGGGGCGTACTTGGCGGTGACGGTGTGAGGGTGGATCTTCACTCGTTTTTTGGAGCCGTCCAGGAGATGAGTGGATTCCATGGTTACTCACCTGTAGGGAGGAGAGGTGAGGACAAACGTTAGACACCGACACACACCCCTCAGACAGAAACAGAGGGGTTTCACCTAATGGCATTGTCTTCCGACCGCATTGCCATGAACTATCTAAGAGTGTCTATCTGCCGTAAGACCCTCTGTGTCTGCCAGGTGACTCAGTCAGTGGTTGTAATTCACTGTTCTGACGCAGAGGATGCTGCTGCAGTGGACACACACACACCTTCTACAATATACACAGACAGTAGACACACACACCTTCTACAATATACACAGACAGTAGACACACACACCTTCTACAATATACACAGACAGAAGACACACACACCTTCTACAATATACACAGACAGAAGACACACACACCTTCTACAATATACACAGACAGTAGACACACACACATTCTACAATATACACAGACAGTAGACACACACACCTTCTACAATATACACAGACAGTAGACACACACACACCTTCTACAATATACACAGACAGTAGACAGTAGACACACACACCTTCTACAATATACACAGACAGTAGACACACACATTCTACAATATACACACAGACAGTAGACACACACACCTTCTACAATATACACAGACAGTAGACACACACACCTTCTACAATATACACAGACAGAAGACACACACACACTTCTACAATATACAATGTCATTTGACAGTAGACACACACACCTTCTACAATATACACAGACAGTAGACACACACACATTCTACAATATACACAGACAGTAGACACACACACCTTCTACAATA
Organism: Oncorhynchus masou masou; assembly: GCF_036934945.1. Lineage (NCBI taxonomy): Eukaryota > Metazoa > Chordata > Actinopteri > Salmoniformes > Salmonidae > Oncorhynchus > Oncorhynchus masou. The sequence goes on from NC_088218.1 coordinate 17,066,747, forward strand.
TACACAGACAGTAGTCACACACACCTAAAATATACACAGACAGTAGACACACACCTACAATATACACAGACAGTAGACACACACTACAATATACACAGACTTCTACAATATACACAGACAGTAGTACACACAGTAGACACACACCTACAATATACACAGACAGTAGACACACACACCTTCTACAATATACACAGACAGTAGACAGTAGACACACACTTCTACAATATACACAGACAGACAGTAGACAAACACACCTTCTACAATATACACAGACAGTAGAGTAGACACACACACCTTCTACAATATACACAGACAGTAGACACACACACCTTCTACAATATACACAGACAGTAGACACACACACACCTACAATATACAGACAGTAGACAGTAGACACACACACCTACAATATACACAGACAGTAGACACACACACCTTCTACAATATACACAGACAACACACACCTTCTACAATATACACAGACAGTAGACACACACACCTTCTACAATATACACAGACAGTAGACACACACACCTTCTACAATATACACAGACAGAAGACACACACACCTTCTACAATTTACACAGACAGTAGAAACACACACACCTTCTACAATATACACAGACAGTAGACACACACACCTACAATATACACAGACAGTAGACAGTAGACACACACACCTACAATATACACAGACAGTAGACAGTAGACACACACACTTCTACAATACACAGACAGTAGAGTAGACACACACACTTCTACAATATACACAGACAGTAGACACACACACCTTCTACAATATACACAGACAGTAGACACACACACCTTCTACAATATACACAGACAGTAGACAGTAGACACACACACCTTCTACAATATACACAGACAGTAGACAATATACACAGACACACACACCTACAATATACACAGACAGTAGACACACACACACCTTCTACAATATACACAGACAGTAGACACACACACCTTCTACAATATACACAGACAGTAGTCACACACACCTAAAATATACACAGACACACACACTTCTACAATATACACAGACAGTAGACACACATCTAAAATATACACAGACAGTAGACACACACCTACAATATACACAGACAGTAGACAGTACACACACACCTTCTACAATATACACAGACAGTAGTCACACACCTACAATATAAACAGACAGTAGTCACACAGTAGACACACACCTACAATATACACAGACAGTAGACACACACACCTACAATATAAACAGACAGTAGACAGTAGACACACACACCTACAACATACACAGACAGTAGACAGTAGACATACACACCTACAATAAACGCAGACAGTAGACACACACACCTACAATATACACAGACAGTAGACACACACACCTACAATATACACAGACAGTAGACACACACCTACAATATACACAGACAGTAGACACACACACCTACAATATACACAGACAGTAGACACACACCTACAATATACACAGACAGTAGACACACACACCTACAATATACACAGACAGTAGACACACACACCTACAATATACACAGACAGTAGACACACACACCTACAATATACACAGACAGTAGACACACACCTACAATATACACAGACAGTAGACACACACCTACAATATACACAGACAGTAGACAGTAGACACAAACACACCTTCTACAATATACACAGACAGTAGACAGTAGACACACACCTTCTACAATATACACAGACAGTAGACACACACACACCTACAATATACACAGACAGTAGTCACACACACCTTCTACAATATACACAGACAGTAGACACACACACCTTCTACAATATACACAGACAGTAGACACACACACCTTCTACAATATACACAGACAGTAGACACACACCTACAATATACACAGACAGTAGACACACACCTACAATATACACAGGCAGTAGACACACACCTACAATATACACAGGCAGTAGACACACACACCTACAATATACACAGACAGTAGACAGTAGACACACACACCTACAACATACACAGACAGTAGACAGTAGACATACACACCTACAATAAACGCAGACAGTAGACAGACACACCTACAATAAACGCAGACAGTAGACACACACACCTACAATATACACAGACAGTAGACACACACACACCTTCAATATACACAGACAGTAGACAGTAGACACACACCTACAATATACACAGTAGACAGACACACACTACAATATACACAGACAGTAGACACACACCTACAATATACACAGACAGTAGACAGTAGACACACACACCTTCTACAATATACACAGACAGTAGACAGACACACACACCTTCTACAATATACACAGACAGTAGACACACACACCTTCTACAATATACACAGACAGTAGACACACACACTTCTACAATATACACAGACAGACAGTAGACACACACACCTTCTACAATATACACAGACAGTAGAGACACACACTTCTACAATATAAACAGACAGACAGTAGACACACACACCTTCTACAATATACACAGACAGTAGACACACACCTACAATATTAGACACAGTAGACACACACCTACAATATACACAGACAGTAGACACACACACCTACAATATACACAGACAGTAGTCACACACACCTACAATATACACAGACAGTAGACACACACCTACAATATACACAGACAGTAGACACACACACCTAAAATATACACAGACAGTAGACACACACCTTCTACAAATATACAGACAGTAGACAGTAGACACACCTACAAGCAGACACACACCTACAATATACACAGACAGTAGACACACACACCTACAATATACACAGACAGTAGACACACACACCTACAATATACACAGACACACACACCTACAATATACACAGACAGTAGACACACACCTACAATATACACAGACAGTAGACACACACACCTACAATATACAGACAGACAGTAGACACACACACCTACAATATACACAGACAGTAGACACACACACCTACAATATACACAGACAGTAGACACACACACCTACAATATACACAGACAGTAGACACACACACCTACAATATAAACAGACAGTAGACAGTAGACACACACACCTACAACATACACAGACAGTAGACAGTAGACATACACACCTACAATAAACACAGACAGTAGACACACACACACCTACAATATACACAGACAGTAGACACACACACACCTACAATATACACAGACAGTAGACACACACCTACAATATACACAGACAGTAGACACACACCTACAATATACACAGACAGTAGACACACACACCTACAATATACACAGACAGTAGACACACACACCTACAATATACACAGACAGTAGACACACACACCTACAATATACACAGACAGTAGACACACACCTACAATATACACAGACAGTAGACACACACCTACAATATACACAGACAGTAGACAGTAGACACAAACACACCTTCTACAATATACACAGACAGTAGACAGTAGACACACACCTTCTACAATATACACAGACAGTAGACACACACACCTACAATATACACAGACAGTAGTCACACACACCTTCTACAATATACACAGACAGTAGACACACACACCTTCTACAATATACACAGACAGTAGACACACACACCTTCTACAATATACACAGACAGTAGACACACACCTACAATATACACAGACAGTAGACACACACCTACAATATACACAGGCAGTAGACACACACCTACAATATACACAGGCAGTAGACACACACACCTACAATATACATAGACAGTAGTCACACACACCTACAATATAAACAGACAGTAGACACACACCTACAATATACACAGACAGTAGACACACACACCTACAATATACACAGACAGTAGACAGTAGACACACACACCTACAATATACACAGACAGTAGACAGTAGACAAACACACCTTCTACAATTTACACAGACAGTAGAAACACACACACCTTCTACAATATACACAGACAGTAGACACACACACCTTCTACAATATACACAGACAGTAGACACACACACCTTCTACAATATACACAGACAGTAGACACACACACCTTCTACAATATACACAGACAGTAGACACACACACCTTCTACAATATACACAGACAGTAGACAGTAGACACACACACCTACAATATACACAGACAGTAGACACACACCTACAATATACACAGACAGTAGACAGTATACACAGACACACACCTTCTACAATATACACAGACAGTAGACACACACCTACATACACACCTTCTACAACACACAGACTAGACACACACACCTACAATATACACAGACAGTAGACACACACACCTTCTACAATATACACAGACAGTAGACACACACACATCTACAATATACACAGACAGTAGACACACACACCTACAATATACACAGACAGTAGACAGTAGACACACACACCTTCTACAATATAAACAGACAGACAGACACACACCTACAATATACACAGACAGTAGACACACACACAATATTAGACTACAATATACACAGACAGTAGACAGTAGACACACACACCTTCTACAATATACACAGACAGTAGTCACACACCACAATATAAACAGACAGTAGTCACACAGTAGACACACACCTACAATATACACAGACAGTAGACACACACACAATATACACAGACAGTAGACACACACACCTACAATATAAACAGACAGACAGTAGACACACACACCTACAATATACACAGACAGTACACAGACAGTAGACACACACCTACAATAACGCAGACAGTAGACACACACACCTACAATATACACAGACAGTAGACAGACACACCTACAATAAACGCAGACAGTAGACACACACACCTACAATATACACAGACAGTAGACACACACACACCTTCAATATACACAGACAGTAGACAGTAGACACACACCTACAATATACACAGACAGTAGACACACACCTACAATATACACAGACAGTAGACACACACACCTTCTACAATATACACAGACACAGACAGTAGACACACACCTACAATATACACAGACAGTAGACACACACACCTACAATATACAGACAGACAGTAGACACACACACCTACAATATACACAGACAGTAGACACACACACCTACAATATACACAGACAGTAGACACACACACCTACAATATACACAGACAGTAGACAGTAGACAATATACACAGACAGTACACAGTAGACACAAACACACCTTCTACAATATACACAGACAGTAGACAGTAGACACACACCTTCTACAATATACACAGACAGTAGACACACACACACCTACAATATACACAGACAGTAGACACACACACCTTCTACAATATACACAGACAGTAGACACACACACCTACAATATACACAGACAGTAGACAGTAGACACACACCTACAATATACACAGACAGTAGACACACACACCTACAATATACACAGACAGTAGACACACACACCTACAATATACACAGACAGTAGACAGTAGACACACACCTTCTACAATATACACAGACAGTAGACAGTAGACACACACACCTACAATATACACAGACAGTATACACAGACAGTAGACACACACACACCTACAATATACACAGACAGTAGACACACACACCTTCTACAATATACACAGACAGTAGACACACACACCTACAATATACACAGACAGTAGACAGTAGACACACACACCTACAATATACACAGACAGTAGACACACACACCTACAATATACACAGACAGTAGACACACACACCAATATACACAATATACACAGACAGTAGACACACACACCTACAATATACACAGACACAGACACAGTAGACACACACCTACAATATACACAGACAGTAGACAATATACACAGACAGTAGACACACCACCTACAATATACACAGACAGTAGACACACACACCTATATACACACACACACACCTACAATATACACAGACAGTAGACACACACCTTCTACAATATACACAGACAGTAGACAGTAGACACACACACCTTCTACAATATACACAGACAGTAGACAGTAGACACACACCTTCTACAATATACACAGACAGTAGACACACACACACCTACAATATACACAGACAGTAGTCACACACACCTTCTACAATATACACAGACAGTAGACACACACACCTTCTACAATATACACAGACAGTAGACACACACACCTACAATATACACAGACAGTAGACACACACCTACAATATACACAGACTAGACACACACACCTACAATATACACAGACAGTAGACACACACACCTACAATATACAGACAGACAGTAGACACAGTAGACACACACCTTCTACAATATACACAGACAGTAGACACACACACCTTCTACAATATACACAGACAGTAGACACACACACCTTCTACAATATACACAGACAGTAGTCACACACACACCTTCTACAATATACACAGACAGTAGACACACACACCTTCTACAATATACACAGACAGTAGACACACCTTCTACAATATACACAGACAGTAGACACACACCTACAATATACACAGACAGTAGACAGTAGACACACACACCTTCTACAATATACACAGACAGTAGACACAGACAGTAGACACACACCTTCTACAATATACACAGACAGTAGACACACACCTACAATATACACAGACAGTAGACACACACACACCTTCTACAATATACACAGACAGTAGACACACACACCTTCTACAATATACACAGACAGTAGACACACACACCTAAAATATACACAGACAGTAGACACACACCTACAATATACACAGACAGTAGACAGTAGACACACACACTTCTACAATATAAACAGACAGTAGACAGTAGACACACACCTACAATATACACAGACAGTAGACACACACACCTTCTACAATATACACAGACAGTAGACACACACACCTACAATATACACAGACAGTAGACACACACACTTCTACAATATACACAGACAGTATCACACACCTACAACAGACAGTAGTCACACAGTAGACACACACCTACAATATACACAGACAGTAGACACACACACCTACAATATACACAGACAGTAGACACACACACCTACAATATACACAGACAGTAGACACACACACCTACAATATACACAGACAGTAGACAGTAGACACACACACCTACAACATACACAGACAGTAGACAGTAGACATACACACCTACAATAACACAGACAGTAGACACACACACCTACAATATACACAGACAGTAGACACACACACACCTACAATATACACAGACAGTAGACACACACACCTTCTACAATATACACAGACAGTAGACACACACACCTACAATATACACAGACACACATATTCTACAATATACACAGACAGTAGACACACACACACATACAATATAAACAGACAGTAGACACACACACACCTACAATATACACAGACAGTAGAAAGACACAACCAACAATATACACAGGCAGTAGACACACACCTACAATATACACAGACAGTAGACAGTAGACACACACCTACAATATACACAGACAGTAGACACACACACAGTAGACACACACCTACAATATACACAGACAGTAGACAGTAGACACACACCTACAATATACAGACAGTAGACACACACACCTACAATATACACAGACAGTAGACACACACACCTACAATATACACAGACAGTAGACACACACACACCTTCAATATACACAGACAGTAGACAGTAGACACACACCTACAACAATATACACAGACAGTAGACAGTAGACACACACACCTACAATATACACAGACAGTAGACACACACACCTACAATATACACAGACAGTAGACACACACACCTACAATATACACAGACAGTAGACAATATAGACAGACACACACACTTCTACAATATACACAGACAGTAGACACACACACCTACAATATACACAGACAGTAGACACACACACCTTCTACAATATACACAGACAGTAGACACACACACCTTCTACAATATACACAGACAGTAGACAGTAGACACACACACCTTCTACAATATACACAGACAGTAGACACACACCTACAATATACACAGACAGTAGACACACACACCTTCTACAATATACACAGACAGTAGACACACACACCTTCTACAATATACACAGACAGTAGTCACACACACCTAAAATATACACAGACAGTAGACACACACACACCTAAAATATACACAGACAGTAGACACACACCTTACAATATACACAGACAGTAGACACACACACCTACAATATACACAGACAGTAGACACACACACTTCTACAATATACACAGACAGTAGACACACACACCTACAATATACACAGACAGTAGACACACACACCCTACAATATACACAGACAGTAGACAGTAGACACACACACCTACAATATACACAGACAGTAGACACACACCTACAATATACACAGACAGTAGACACACACCTACAATATACACAGACAGTAGACACACACACCTTCTACAATATACACAGACAGTATACACAGACAGTAGACACACACCTACAATATACACAGACAGTAGACACACACACTACAATATACACAGACAGTAGTAGACACACACACTTCTACAATATACACAGACAGTAGACACACACCTACAATATACACAGACAGTACACAGACACACACACCTACAATATACACAGACAGTAGACAGTAGACACACACACCTTCTACAATATACACAGACAGTAGACAGTACACACACACCTACAATATACACAGACAGTAGACACACACACTTCTACAATATACACAGACAGTAGACACACACACCTTCTACAATATACACAGACAGTAGACACACACACTTCTACAATATACACAGACAGTAGAGACACACACCTACAATATACACAGACAGTAGACACACACACTTCTACAATATACACAGACAGTAGACAGTAGACACACACACCTACAATATACACAGACAGTAGACAGTAGACACACACCTACAATATACACAGACAGTAGACACACACACCTTCTACAATATACACAGACAGTAGACACACACACCTACAATATACACAGACAGACACACACACACCTACAATATACACAGACAGTATACACAGACACCTTCTACAATATACACAGACAGTAGACACACACACCTTCTACAATATACACAGACAGTAGACAATAGACACACACCTTCTACAATATACACAGACAGTAGACACACACCTACAATATACACAGACAGTAGACACACACACCTACAATATACACAGACAGTAGACACACACCTACAATATACACAGACAGTAGACACACACACCTTCTACAATATACACAGACAGTAGACACACACACCTTCTACAATATACACAGACAGTAGACACACACAGACAGTACACACCTACAATATATACAATATACACAGACAGTAGACACACACACCACCTACAATATACACAGACAGTACAATATACACAGACACACACACCTACAATATACACAGACAGTAGACACACACACACCTACAATATACACAGACAGTAGACACACACACCTACAATATACACAGACAGTAGACACACACCTAGATACACAGACAGTAGACACACACACTACAATATACACAGACAGTAGACAACCTTCTACAATATACACAGACAGTAGACACAGACACACACCTACAATATACACAGACAGTAGACACACACCTACAATATACACAGACAGTAGACACACACACCCTACAATATACACAGACAGTAGACACACACACCTACAATATACACAGACAGTAGACACACACACCTACAATATACAGACAGTAGACAGTAGACACACACCACAATATACACAGACTACAATATACACAGACAGTAGACACACACACCTTCTACAATATACACAGACAGTAGACACACACACCTACAATATAAACAGACAGTAGTCACACAGTACACACCTACAATATACACAGACAGTAGACACACACACCTACAATATACACAGACAGTAGACAGACACACACACACTTCTACAATATACACAGACAGTAGACACACACACCTACAATAAACGCAGACAGTAGACACACACACCTACAATATACACAGACAGTAGACACACACACACCTTCAATATACACAGACAGTAGACACACACACCTACAATATACACAGACAGTAGACACACACCTACAATATACACAGACAGTAGACACACACACCTACAATATACACAGACAGTAGACACACACACCTACAATATACACAGACAGTAGACACACACACCTACAATATACACAGACAGTAGACACACACCTACAATATACACAGACAGTACACACACACCTACAATATACACAGACAGTAGACAGTAGACACACACACCTTCTACAATATACACAGACAGTAGACAGTAGACACACACCTTCTACAATATACACAGACAGTAGACACACACCCTTCTACAATATACACAGACAGTAGACACATACACCTTCTACAATATACACAGACAGTAGACACACACACCTTCTACAATATACACAGACAGTAGACACACACACCTTCTACAATATACACAGACAGTAGACACACACCTACAATATACACAGACAGTATACACACCTACAATATACACAGGCAGTAGACACACACCTACAATATACACAGACAGTAGACACACACACCTACAATATACACAGACAGTAGACACACACCTACAATATACAGACAGACAGTAGACACACACCTACAATATACACAGACAGTAGACACACACACCTACAATATACACAGACAGTAGACAGTAGACACACACACCTACAATATACACAGACAGTAGACAGTAGACAAACACACCTTCTACAATGTACACAGACAGTAGACAGTAGACACACACACCTTCTACAATATACACAGACAGTAGACACACACACCTTCTACAATATACACAGACAGTAGACACACACACCTTCTACAATATACACAGACAGTAGACAGTAGACACACACACCTTCTACAATATACACAGACAGTAGAGACACACCTTCTACAATATACACAGACAGTAGACACACACCTACAATATACACAGACAGTAGACACACACACCTTCTACAATATACACAGACAGTAGACACACACACCTTCAATATACAAGTATACACAGACAGTAGTAGACACACACACCTACAATATACACAGACAGTAGACACACACCTTCTACAATATACACAGACAGTAGACACACACATCTACAATATACACAGACAGTAGACACACACACCTTCTACAATATACACAGACAGTAGTAGAGTAGACACACACACACCTACACAGACAATATACACAGACAGTAGACACACACACCTACAATATACACAGACAGTAGACACACACACCTACAATATACACAGACAGTAGACACACACACCTACAATATACACAAACAGTAGACACACACCTACAATATACACAGACAGTAGACACACACACCTACAATATACACAGACACACACACCTACAATATACACAGACAGTAGACACACACACCTACAATATACAGACAGACAGTAGACACACACACCCTACAATATACACAGACAGTACACAGACAGTAGACACACACCTACAATATACACAGACAGTAGACAGTAGACACACACTTCTACAATATACACAGACAGTAGACACACACACCTACAATATACACAGACAGTAGACACACACACACCTTCAATATACACAGACAGTAGACACACACACCTACAATATACACAGACAGTAGACACACACCTACAATATACACAGGCAGTAGACACACACCTACAATATACACAGGCAGTAGACACACACACCTACAATATACATAGACAGTAGTCACACACACCTACAATATAAACAGACAGTAGTCACACAGTAGACACACACCTACAATATACACAGACAGTAGACACACACACCTACAATATACACAGACAGTAGACAGTAGACACACACACCTACAATATACACAGACAGTAGACAGTAGACAAACACACCTTCTACAATGTACACAGACAGTAGACACACACACCTTCTACAATATACACAGACAGTAGACACACACACCTTCTACAATATACACAGACACCTTCTACAATATACACAGACAGTAGACAGTAGACACACACACCTTCTACAATATACACAGACAGTAGAGACACACCTTCTACAATATACACAGACAGTAGACACACACCTACAATATACAGAGACAGTAGACACACACACACCTTCTACAATATACACAGACAGTAGACACACACACCTTCTACAAAATACACAGACAGTAGTCACACACACCTAAAATATACACAGACAGTAGACACACACCTTCTACAATATACACAGACAGTAGACACACACATCTAAAATATACACAGACAATAGACACACACCTTCTACAATATACACAGAAAGTAGACACACAGTAGACACACACCTACAATATACACAGACAGTAGACACACACACCTACAATATAAACAGACAGTAGACAGTAGACACACACACCTTCTACAATATACACAGACAGTAGTCACACACCTACAATATAAACAGACAGTAGTCACACAGTAGACACACACCTACAATATACACAGACAGTAGACACACACACCTACAATATACACAGACAGTAGACACACACACCTACAATATAAACAGACAGTAGACAGTAGACACACACACCTACAACATACACAGACAGTAGACAGTAGACATACACACCTACAATAAACGCAGACAGTAGACACACACACACCTTCAATATACACAGACAGTAGACACACACACCTACAATATACACAGACAGTAGACACACACACCTACAATATACACAGACAGTAGACACACACACACCTACAATATACACAGACAGTAGACACACACACCTACAATATACACAGACAGTAGACACACACACCTACAATATACACAGACAGTAGACACACACACCTACAATATACACAGACAGTAGACACACACACCTACAATATACACAGACAGTAGACACACACCTACAATATACACAGACAGTAGACACACACACCTTCTACAATGTACACAGACAGTAGACAGTAGACACACACACCTACAATATACACAGACAGTAGACACACACACACCTACAATATACACAGACAGTAGACACACACCTACAATATACACAGACAGTAGACACACACACCTACAATATACACAGACAGTAGACACACACACCTACAATATACACAGACAGTAGACACACACCTACAATATACACAGACAGTAGACACACACACCTTCTACAATGTACACAGACAGTAGACAGTAGACACACACACCTACAATATACACAGACAGTAGACACACACACACCTACAATATACACAGACAGTAGACAGTAGACACAAACACACCTTCTACAATGTACACATACACAGACAGTAGACACACACCTACAATATACACAGACAGTAGACAGTAGAGACACACCTACAATATACACAGACAGTAGACACACACACCTTCTACAATATACACAGACAGTAGACACACACACCTTCTACAATATACACAGACAGTAGACACACACACCTTCTACAATATACACAGACAGTAGACACACACACCTTCTACAATATACACAGACAGTAGACACACACCTACAATATACACAGGCAGTAGACACACACACCTACAATATACACAGGCAGTAGACACACACACCTACAATATACACAGACAGTAGACACACACACCTACAATATACACAGACAGTAGACAGTAGACACACACACCTACAATATACACAGACAGTAGACAGTAGACAAACACACCTTCTACAATGTACACAGACAGTAGACAGTAGACACACACACCTTCTACAATATACACAGACAGTAGACACACACACCTTCTACAATATACACAGACAGTAGACACACACACCTTCTACAATATACACAGACAGTAGACAGTAGACACACACACCTTCTACAATATACACAGACAGTAGAGACACACCTTCTACAATATACACAGACAGTAGACACACACCTACAATATACACAGACAGTAGACACACACACACCTTCTACAAAATACACAGACAGTAGTCACACACACCTAAAATATACACAGACAGTAGAGACACACCTTCTACAATATACACAGACAGTAGACACACACCTACAATATACACAGACAGTAGACACACACACACCTTCTACAATATACACAGACAGTAGACACACACACCTTCTACAAAATACACAGACAGTAGACACACACATCTAAAATATACACAGACAGTAGACACACACCTACAATATACAGACAGACAGTAGACACACACACCTTCTACAATATAAACAGACAGTAGTCACACCGTAGACACACACCTACAATATACACAGACAGTAGACACACACCTTCTACAATATACACAGACAGTAGACACACACATCTAAAATATACACAGACAGTAGACACACACCTTCTACAATATACACAGACAGTAGTCACACACCTACAATATAAACAGACAGTAGTCACACAGTAGACACACACCTACAATATACACAGACAGTAGACACACACACCTACAATATACACAGACAGTAGACACACACACCTACAATATAAACAGACAGTAGACAGTAGACACACACACCTACAACATACACAGACAGTAGACAGTAGACATACACACCTACAATAAACGCAGACAGTAGACACACACACCTACAATATACACAGACAGTAGACACACACACACCTTCAATATACACAGACAGTAGACACACACACCTTCTACAATGTACACAGACAGTAGACACACACACACCTACAATATACACAGACAGTAGACACACACCTACAATATACACAGACAGTAGACACACACCTACAATATACACAGACAGTAGACACACACACCTACAATATACACAGACAGTAGACAGTAGACACACACACCTACAATATACACAGTCAGTAGACACACACACACCTACAATATACACAGACAGTAGACAGTAGACACAAACACACCTTCTACAATATACACAGACAGTAGACAGTAGAGACACACCTACAATATACACAGACAGTAGACACACACACCTTCTACAATATACACAGACAGTAGACACACACACCTTCTACAATATACACAGACAGTAGACACACACACCTTCTACAATATACACAGACAGTAGACACACACACCTTCTACAATATACACAGACAGTAGACACACACACCTTCTACAATATACACAGACAGTAGACACACACACCTACAATATACACAGACAGTAGACACACACCTACAATATACACAGACAGTAGACACACACCTACAATATACACAGACAGTAGACACACACCTACAATATACACAGGCAGTAGACACACACCTACAATATACACAGGCAGTAGACAAACACACCTACAATATACATAGACAGTAGTCACACACACCTACAATATAAACAGACAGACAGTAGACACACACCTACAATATACACAGACAGTAGACACACACACCTACAATATACACAGACAGTAGACAGTAGACACACACACCTACAATATACACAGACAGTAGACAGTAGACAAACACACCTTCTACAATGTACACAGACAGTAGACAGTAGACACACACACCTTCTACAATATACACAGACAGTAGACACACACACCTTCTACAATATACACAGACAGTAGACACACACACCTTCTACAATATACACAGACAGTAGACAGTAGACACACACACCTTCTACAATATACACAGACAGTAGAGACACACCTTCTACAATATACACAGACAGTAGACACACACCTACAATATACACAGACAGTAGACACACACACCTTCTACAATATACACAGACAGTAGACACACACACCTTCTACAATATACACAGACAGTAGACACACACACATTCTACAATATACAGACAGTAGACACACACCATCTACAATATACACAGACAGTAGACACACACACCTTCTACAATATACACAGACAGTAGACAGTAGACACACACACCTTCTACAATATACACAGACAGTAGACACACACACCTTCTACAAAATACACAGACAGTAGTCACACACACCTAAAATATACACAGACAGTAGACACACACCTTCTACAATATACACAGACAGTAGACAGTAGACACACACACCTTCTACAATATACACAGACAGTAGTCACACACCTACAATATAAACAGACAGTAGTCACACAGTAGACACACACCTACAATATACACAGACAGTAGACACACACCTTCTACAATATACACAGACAGTAGACACACACATCTAAAATATACACAGACAGTAGACACACACCTTCTACAATATACACAGACAGTAGACACACACCTACAATATACACAGACAGTAGACAGTAGACACACACACCTTCTACAATATACACAGACAGTAGAGACACACATCTAAAATATACACAGACAGTAGTCACAGACCTACAATATAAACAGACAGTAGTCACACAGTAGACACACACCTACAATATACACAGACAGTAGACACACACACCTACAATATACACAGACAGTAGACACACACACCTACAATATACACAGACAGTAGACACACACACCTACAATATACACAGACAGTAGACACACACACACCTTCTACAATATACACAGACAGTAGACACACACACCTACAATATACACAGACAGTAGACACACACACCTTCTACAATGTACACAGACAGTAGACACACACACCTACAAAATACACAGACAGTAGACACACAGTAGACACACACCTACAATATACACAGACAGTAGACACACACACCTTCTACAATATACACAGACAGTAGACACACACACCTTCTACAATATACACAGACAGTAGACACACACACCTACAATATACACAGACAGTTCTACAATATACACAGACAGTAGACACACACACACCTTCTACAATATACACAGACAGTAGTCACAACACCTAACAATATACACAGACAGTAGACACACACCTACAATATACACAGACAGTTGACACACACCTACAATTTACACAGACAGTAGACACACACACACGTACAATATACATAGACAGTAGTCACACACCTACAATATACACAGACAGTAGACACACAGTAGACACACACACACCTACAATATACACAGACAGTAGTTACACACCTTCTACAATATACACAGACAGTAGACACACACACCTACAATGTACAAAGACAGTAGACACACACCTACAATATACACAGACAGTAGACACACACACCTACAATATACACAGACAGTAGACACACACACCTTCTACAATATACACAGACAGTAGAGACACACATCTAAAATATACACAGACAGTAGACACACACCTACAATATACAGACAGTAGACAGTAGACACACACCTACAATATACACAGACAGTAGACACACACACCTACAATATACACAGACAGTAGACACACACACCTTCTACAATATACACAGACAGTAGACACACACACCTACAATATACACAGACAGTAGACACACACACACTTCTACAATATACACAGACAGTAGACACACACACCTACAATATACACAGACAGTAGACACACACACCTTCTACAATATACACAGACAGTAGACACACACACCTACAATATACACAGACAGTAGACACACACACACACCTACAATATACACAGACAGTAGACACACACACCTACAATATACACAGACAGTAGACACACACACCTTCTACAATATACACAGACACACAGACAGTAGACACACACACCTTCTACAATATACACAGACAGTAGACACACACACCTTCTACAATATACACAGACAGTAGTCACACACACCTAAAATATACACAGACAATAGACACACACCTTCTACAATATACACAGACAGTAGACACACACCTACAATATACACAGACAGTAGACAGTAGACACACACACCTTCTACAATATACACAGACAGTAGACACACACACCTTCTACAATATACACAGACAGTAGACACACACACTTCTACAATATAAACAGACAGTAGTCACACACACACACTTCTACAATATACACAGACAGTAGACACACACACCTTCTACAATATACACAGACAGTAGACACACACACCTACAATATACACAGACAGTAGACACACACACCTTCTACAATATACACAGACAGTAGACACACACACACCTACAATATACACAGACAGTAGACACACACACACCTACAATATACACAGACAGTAGACACACACACCATCTACAATATACACAGACAGTAGACACACACACCTACAATATACACAGACAGTAGACAGACACACACACACTTCTACAATATACACAGACAGTAGACACACACACCTACAACATACACAGACAGTAGACACACACACCTTCTACAATATACACAGACAGTAGTCACACACCTACAATATACACAGACAGTAGACACACACACTTTCTACAATACACACAGACAGTAGACACACACACCTTCTACAATATACACAGACAGTAGACAGTAGACACACACACCTACAATATACACAGACTGCAGACACACACCTACAATATTCACAGACAGTAGACAGTAGACACACACCTTCTGCAATATACACAGACAGTAGACACACACCTTCTACAATATACACAGACAGTAGACACACACCTACAATATACACAGACAGTAGACACACACACACCTTCTACAATATACACAGACAGTAGACACACACCTACAATATACACAGACAGTAGACACACACACCTACAATATACACAGACAGTAGACAGTAGACACACACCTACAATATACACAGACAGTAGACACACACACCTTCTACAATATACACAGACAGTAGACACACACACACCTTCTACAATATACACAGACAGTAGACACACACACACCCTACAATATACACAGACAGTAGACACACACACACTTCTACAATATACACAGACACTACAATATACACAGACACTACAATATACACAGACAGTAGACACACACACCTACAATATACACAGACAGTAGACAGTTGACACACACACCTTCTACAATGTACACAGACAGTAGACAGTAGACACACACACCTACAACATACACAGACAGTAGACAGTAGACACACACACCTACAATATACACAGACAGTAGACAGTAGACACACACACCTACAACATACACAGACAGTAGACAGTAGACACACACACCTTCTACAATATACACAGACAGTAGACACACACACACCTTCTACAATATACACAGACATTAGACAGTAGACACACACACCTACAATATACACAGACAGTAGACACACACCTACAATATACACAGACAGTAGACACACACACCTTGTACAATATACACAGACAGTACACACACACACCTTGTACAATATACACAGACAGTAGACACACACACCTTCTACAATATACACAGACAGTAGACACACACACACCTTCTACAATATACACAGACAGTAGACAGTAGACACACACCTACAATATACACAGACAGTAGACACACACACCTTCTACAATATACACAGACAGTAGACACACACCTTCTACAATATACACAGACAGTAGACACACACACCTTCTACAATATACACAGACAGTAGACAGTAGACACACACCTACAATATACACAGACAGTAGACAGTAGACACACACCTTCTACAATATACACAGACAGAAGACACACCTACAATATACACAGACAGTAGACAGACACACATACAATATACACAGACAGTAGACACACACCTAAGTAAATCTACAGTCTGTTTTATGAGACAGACAGGGTTTGGGTGCAGGTCATCTGAGTGTGGCCCCGAGGACTGTGTTACCCATTGAGCTATGTATAGAAAGCTTCAGCAGGTTTTCAGGTCTCAGGTATGGTTACTCATGGTGACTCAATCACTGACTGTTCTAATAAGGACATAATGCTGTCTGGCTGGCTGGATGCTGACTAAAAAGATGCCACGAGTCTGTGTGGTGGGGTGCGTGAGAGAGGATGAGTGTGTGTCTTGTCAAGGCTACACACACACACGGTCCGTGCTGGATTTATGATTGGAACGAGGCGCGTTCCCGCGCACAGGAAGTAATGCTGCTGTACGCGGCAGGACAAATAATCACCACAATTATAGAAACCACAAAATAAACAGAAAATAGCCCCGCCGCGGTATGGTCGATACCGTGTCAGTAGATTGCGTAGATTGATTACAAAATCAACTGATATGTGTAACTACTACCAAAAACTCACCTACTGTATTGCGTCAATTCGGTGCCCTCCGCTCATTCACCGAACAAATGTCTTCTGTCAGATCAGGGAAAGAGGCATCCTTCCACCCGCTTCCCTCCTCATGGGTGGTTTGGCGTGCCTCCAAGGTTACCAGTCGCCCAACGGATCTATCTGGCTCCTCCAACCGCCGGTCGAACACTGTTGTCGACCACAGGGGTAGAGAGTGTCGGTGATAAAAAGCCTTCCTCCTTTTCTGTCTCCCGATCCCTCACCCGTCCTCCCTCACTCACACACACAGCAGCTGCGCTTCTCAGCTTGCCCGACCGTGGAGAGAGAGAGAGTGAGAGAAGAGGGAACGATGTCATTATGCTTAAGCATGCATCGCGACCAAAAATCATCATCATAAACACTGACCACTGTCAGTCACGTTTGTGTGTGTGCGCGTTTATGTATGCACGCACGCACAAGCACACACGCACAAACTCACGCACACACACAGAGACAGATCTGGTCCCAGCGGGGAACTAATGGTCCTTCTCTATCCCACATCTATATTTCATCACCTTCTCAATGCTCCTCTGCTGTCGGGAATGATGATAGTCTCTCTCTCTCTCTCTCTCTCTCTCTCTCTCTCTCTCTCTCTCTCTCTCTCTCTCTCTCTCTCTCTCTCTCTCTCTCTTTTCTCTCTCTCTCTCTCTCTCTCCTGGGTTGTCATTGTGTGAGTGTATGTGTGTGTGCATGCAAGCATGTGTTTGTGTCATGGCTTGTACCCCATACCAGTAATTACCTCTTCCTTTAGCTGCATGCAGTCTATAGTTTGTCCCTGAGGCTGGTTGACAGACAGACAGTTAGACAGGAAGCAGTCTATTAGTGAGACCAGACCTGCCATATGGGTAACCCACTAACACAGCGCTTTCTTTACAGTAATGAGTAGCGTATTATCTTCCTGTCTGTCAGTTAAGCAGACAGACGGACAGACAGACAGGAAGGCAGACAGGCAGACAGGCAGACACAGACAGACAGACAGGAAGGCAGACAGACAGACAGACAGACAGACAGGCAGACAGGCAGACAGACAGGCAGACAGACAGGCAGACAGACAGACAGACAGACAGACAGACAGGCAGACAGACAGACAGACAGACAGACAGACAGACAGACAGACAGGCAGACAGACAGGCAGACAGACAGACAGACAGACAGGCAGACAGACAGGCAGACAGGCAGACAGACAGGCAGACAGACAGGCAGACAGACAGGCAGACAGGCAGACAGACAGACAGGCAGACAGACAGGCAGACAGACAGACAGGCAGACAGACAGACAGACAGACAGGAACAGGGAAGGGCCCAGGGGTGCTGTGGATTCAGACAGCCGTAATATAATCTGCCTGTCAGTTAAGCAGACAGACGGACAGACAGACAGACAGACAGACAGACAGACAGACAGACAGACAGACAGACAGGAAGGCTCGCCAGGGAAGGGCCCTGGGTTGGAGGAGAGGGGTGCTATGGCTCTATTCAGTCCAACAGCCGTAATATAATCTGTCTGTCAGTTAAGCAGACAGGCAGACAGACAGGCAGACAGACAGACAGGCAGACAGACAGACAGACAGACAGACAGACAGGAAGGCTCGCCAGGGAAGGGCCCTGGGTTGGAGGAGAGGGGTGCTATGGCTCTATTCAGTCCAACAGCCGTAATATAATCTGTCTGTCAGTTAAGCAGACAGACAGGCAGACAGACAGACAGACAGACAGACAGACAGACAGACAGGAAGGCTCGCCAGGGAAGGGCCCTGGGTTGGAGGAGAGGGGTGCTATGGCTCTATTCAGTCCAACAGCCGTAATATAATCTGTCTGTCTGCGTTTCTGCCTGTCTGTCCGTCCGCAAAACAGACAGTGTGTGTTCGGTTGCTTCTTGGAAGGAAATATGTTCTGTTTCTATGGCAACTGTGGAGAGGAGACCGCTATAAGCGTTTTATGGGACTATTCAATAACTATATGAGAGAGAGAGAGAGAGAGAGAGAGAGAGAGAGAGAGAGAGAGAGAGAGAGAGAGAGAGAGAGAGAGAGAGAGAGAGAGAGAGAGAGAGAGAGAGAGAGAGAGAGAGAGAGAGAGAGAGAGAGAGAGAGAGAGAGAGAGAGAGAGAGAGAGAGAGAGAGAGAGAGAGAGAGAGAGAGAGAGAGAGAGAGAGAGAGAGAATGCTTGTTTGTTCCATGTGTAACTCTGTGTTGTTGTTTGTGTCGCACTGCTTTGCTTTATCTTGGCCAGGTCGCAGTTGTAAATGAGAACTTGTTGTCAACTGGCCTCCCTGGTTAAATAAAGGTGAAATACAAATAATAACAACAAAGCCATCCCCTGAAGATAAATTAACCTGGAGTCCCCTCAGCAAGCTGGTCCTGGGGCTCTGTTCACAAACACAAACACACCCCACAGAGCTCCAGGACAGCAACACAATTAGTCCCAACCAAATCATGAGAAAACAAAAAGATAATTACTTGACACATTGCAAAGAATCTACAAAAAAAACAGAGCAAACTAGAATGCTATTTGACCCTAAACAGAGAGCACACAGTGGCAGAATACCTGACCACTGTGACTGACCCAAACTTCAGGAAAGCTTTGACTATGTACAGACTCACTGAGCATAGCCTTGCTATTGAGAAAGGCTACCGAAGGAAGACCTGGCTCTCAAGAGAAGACAGACTATGTGCACACTGCCCACAAAATGAGGTGGAAACTGAGCGGCTCTTCCTAACCTCCTGCCCAATGTATGACCATATTAGAGAGACATATTTCCCTCAGATTACACAGATCCACAAAGAATTTGAAAACAAACCCGGTTTTGATAAACTCCCATATCTTTTGGAGGAAATACCACAGTGTGCCATCACAGCAGCAAGATTTGTGACCTGTTGACACAAGAAAAGGTCAACGAGTGAAGAACAAGCATCATTGTAAATACAACCTATATTTATGTTTATTTATTTTCCATTTTGTGCTTGCACTATTTGCAGATCATTACAACACTTTATATAGACAAAGTATGATATTTGAAATGTCTTTATTCTTTTGGAAATTTTGTGAGTGTAATGTTTACTGTTCATTTTTATTGTTTATTTAAATGTTATTTATTATCTATGTCACTTGCTTTGGCAATGTAAACATATGTTTCCCATACCAACAAAGCCCTTAAATTGAGAGAGAGATGAAAATGACAGAGATGCTTTAGTAGTTTTCTCTGTGAGAAGTTGTGCATTTTTCTTAGACTGAGGATGAAGAGCAGAGAGAATGAATTATAGAGAAGAGGGAGGAATGGAGAGCTTCAAACACTTCACACTTATTTATCCAAAGCCAATGAAATGACAACTCATCTAAACTCAGCAAAAAAAGAAAAAAAGAAACGTTCTCTCACTGTCAACTGCGTTAATTTTCAGCAAACTTAACGTGTAAATATTTGTATGAACATAACAAGATTCAACAACTGAGACATAAACTAAACAAGTTCCACAGACATGTGACTAACAGAAATGGAATAATGTATCCCTGAACAAAGGGGGGGGGGTCAAAATCAAAAGTATCAGTCAGTATCTGGTGTGGCCACCAGCTGCATTAAGTACTGCACTGCATCTCCTCCTCATGGACTGCACCAGATTTGCCAGTTCTTGCTGTGAGATGTTACCCCACTCATCCACCAGGGCACCTGCAAGTTCCCAGACATTTCTGGGGGGAATGGCCCTAGCCCTCACCTTCCGATCCAACAGGTCCCAGACGTGCTCAATGGGATTGAGATCCAGGCTCTTTGCTGGCCATGGCAGAACACTGACATTCCTGTCTTGCAGGAAATCATGCACAGAATGAGCAGTATGGCTGGTGGCATTGTCATGCTGGAGGGTCATGTCAGGATGAGCCTGCAGGAAGGGTACCACATGAGGGAGGAGGATGTCTTTCCTATAATGCACAGCGTTGAGATTGCCTGCAATGACAACAAGCTCAATCCGATGATGCTGTGACACCCCATGACGGACCCTCCACCTCGCTCCTGAGTACAGGCCTTGGTGTAACGCTCATTCCTTCGACGATAAATGTGAATCTGACCATCACCCCTGGTGAGAAAAACCACGACTCATCAGTGAAGAGCACTTTTTGCCTGTCCTGGGTTTGGGCACATAGGCGATGTTGTTGCCAGTGATGTCTGGTGAGGACCTGCCTTACAACAGGCCTTCAAGGCCTCAGTCCCGCAACAGTCTGAGCACAGATGGAGGTATTGTGCGTTCCTGGTGTAATTTTTTATTTTTACCTTTATTTTACTAGGCAAGTCAGTTAAGAACAAATTCTTATTTTCAATGACGGCCTAGGAACAGTGGGGTAAATGCCTGTTCAGGGGCAGAACGACAGATTTGTACCTTGTCAGCTCGGGGGTTTGAACTTGCAACCTTTCGGTTACTAGTCCAATGCTCTAACCACTAGGCTACCCTGCCACCCCCTAACTCGGGCAGTTGTTGTTGCCATCCTGTACTTGTCCCGCAGGTGTGATGTTCTGATGTACCGATCCTCTGCAGGTGTTGCTACACGTGGTCTGCCACTGCGAGGACGATCAGCTGTCCGTCCTGTCTCCCTGTAGCACTGTCTTAGGTGTCTCATAGTACATTGCAATGTATTGCCCTGGCCACATCTGCAGTCCTCATGCCTCCTTGCAGCATGCCTAAGGCACCTTCACGCAGATGAGCAGGGACCCTGGGCATCTTTCTTTTGGTGTTTTTGAGAGTCAGTAGAAAGGCCTCTTTAGTGTGTTAAGTTTTCATAACTGTGACCTTAATTGCCTACCGTCTGTAAGCTGTTAGTGTCTTAACGACCGTTCCACAGGTGCAATGTTCATTAATTGTTTATGGTTTATTGAACAAGCATGGGAAACAGTATTTAAACCCTTTACAATGAAGATCTGTGAAGTTATTTGGATTTTAACGAATTATCTTTGAAAGACAGGGTCCTGAAACAGGGACATTTATTTTTTTGCTGAGTTTGTGTCTCTCTTTCTCTTTCTCTGCCTCTCTGTCTCACTCTCTCTCTCTCTTTCTCTGCCTCTCTGTCTCACTCTCTCTCTCTCTTTCTCTGCCTCTCTGTCTCACTCTCTCTTTCTCTCTTTCTCTGCCTCTCTGTCTCTCTCTCTCTCTCTTTCTCTATTTTTCTCTCAGTGAATCAGTATTCATCCTGCACAGCACTGGGAATGATGACTGTTTATAGACCATGAACACTTGTCCTACAACGAGAGAGAGAGAGAGGAAATGGAGAGGGAGAGCATAAGGGAAAGAGAGAAAGAGAGATCGACCAAAACAGAGAGTACACAGTGGCAGAATACCTGACCACTGTGTCTGACCCAAACTTAAGGAAATCTTTGACTATGTACAGACTCAGTGAGCATAGCCTTGCTATTGAGAAAGGCAGCCGAAGGAAGACCTGGCTCTCAAGAGAAGACAGGCTATGTGCACACTACCCACAAAATGAGGTGGAAACTGAGCTGCACTTCCTAACCTCCTGCCAAATGTATGACCATATTAGAGACACATATTTCCCTCAAAACAAATCCAATTTTGATAAACTCCCATATCTACTGGGTGAAATACCACAGTGTGCCATCACAGCAGCAAGATTTGTGACCTGTTGACACAAGAAAAGGGCAACCAGTGAAGAACAAACAGGCAAAAACATAAAAGAGACAGAAAGAGGGCTAACTTGATCATATTTCATGTATCTTTATGATGATAATTGTTAGCTGTTTTTTATATAAATTGGGGGTAATTATCAGTATGTGTGTGTGTGTGTGTGTGTGTGCGTGCGTGCGTGCGTGCGTGTGTGTGTGGTGATGGAGGATGGCTGCCTTGCTCTAGCAGCATGGTAATGATTGGCTGCCCTGCTCTCTGCCTGCAAATAGATCAGAGGACTCTGCCGCTCATATATTATATATTACAATAGGAGAGAGCGAGAGAAGGAGAGGTGAGGGAGAGCGAGCGAGAGAGAGAGAAGGAGATGGGGGAGAGAGAGAGAACGAGGGGGAGAGAAGGAAAGAGAGGGAGTTGAGAGAGAGATGAGAAGAGGGGGAGAGAAGGAGAAGGGTGAGAGAGAGACAGGGAGAGAGAGGGGAGAGAAGGAGAAGGGTGAGAGAGACAGGGAGAGAGAGGGGAGAGAGGGGGAGAGAAGGATAGGGAAGAGAGAGGGGAGGATTGAGAGAAAGAGGGGAGAAGAAGAGGGGGAGAGAGAGAGAGAGAGAGAGAGAGAGAGAGAGAGAGCGAGAGAGAGAGAGAGAGAGAGAGGAGAGAGAGGGGAGAATAAAACGGCCTGATAGTTTGGAGGGTATTAAAAATAGACCAAAAGACACACCCACACTCACACACACAGTGGCTGTTTCTGCAAGGTATAGAAACATCACCATTACATAACTCCACTACTGTTGTTGTTGTAGCCTTTCTATAAGTGTGTGTACTACTGCCTTTGCCAAGACAAGAGGCATAGGTTTTTATGACACAGGTGGTAAAAGGTGGTAATTAGGTGGTAGAGGATGTGTTCCGTAACCACAGGGTTACTGGTTCAAGCCCTGTAGTACTATTTATGTAAACACCATGTTAAAGTGTCCACAGTGATTTTCTGTTACCACTCAGACACAGGGTCTCTGTATGGGCTGTGACCCTGTGTGTGTTACAGACGGACGGACGGACAGACAGAGAGAGAGCAAGAGAGCATTCAGTGTAATTGGATTTGAGAATCTCTAATCCATCAAGTTGCCTACAAAAAAAGAATGACACAGTCACACACACATGCAGACTAAGAGAGAGAGAGTGATCACTCAGAGATGCTTCAGAGACGATTAATACCCATTGACTAATTGCACGTTTTTTTGGAGCCTGAATTCAAAATGGATCTAGATTTCCTTCTCTCAACCATCTCCACACAATACCACACAATACAAAGTTAAAACGTTTTTAGAAATGTTTGCAAATTTATTGAAAATGATATTCAGAAATATCGAATCATATTTGTAGAAGCACTTTTGGCAGCGATTACAGCTGTGAGTCTTTCGGGTTAAGTTTCTAATAGCTGTCCACACCTGGATTGTGCAACATTTGTCCATTATTCTATTCAAAATTATTTCAGCTCTGTCAAATTGGTTGTTGGTCAATGCTAGACAGACATTTTCAGGTCTGGCCATAGATTTTCAAACTGATTTAAGTCATAACTGTAACTAGGCCACTCAGGAACATTCTAGGTAAGCATCTTCAGCGTAGATTTGGCCTTGTGTTTTATGTTATTGTCTTGCTGAAAGGTGAATTATCGAGTATCGGTGTCTCTGAGGGGTCTTTGGCCTGGTTTGCTAACTAGCTATCTCAAAGAGTGCAGTGTATAAAGTCAGAAAATATGCTGTCTCAGCCACTGCCTGTCACCAAGGGAGTACCCCAAGGCTCAATCCTAGGCCCCACGTTCTTCTCAATTTACATCAACAACATCAACAACATATCTCAGGCAGTAGGAAGCTCTCTCATCCATTCATATGCAGATGATCAGTTTTATACTCAGCTGGCCCCTCCCCAGATTTGGTATAAATGCTCTACAACAAAGCTTTCTTAGAGTCCAACAAGCTTTCTCTACCCTTATCCTTGTTCTGAACACCTCCAAAACAAAGGTCATGTGGTCATGTGGTTTGGTAAGGTTTGGTAAGAAGAATGCCCCTCTCCCCACAGGTGTGATTACTACCTCTGAGGGTTTAGAGCTTGAGGTAGTCACCTCATACAAGTACTTGGGTATGGCTAGACGGTACACTGCCCTTCTCTCAGCACATATTAAAGCTGCAGACTAAAGTTCAATCTAGACTTGGTGTCCTCTATCGTAATCGCTCCTCCTTCACCCCAGCTGCCAAATTCGGCCATTAGATTTGCCAACAATGCTCCTTATAGGACACATCACTGCAGTCTGTACTCCTCTGTAAACTGGTCATCTCTGTATATCCGTCGCAAGACCCACTCGTTGATGCTGGCCTCCTTACTGTCCCTAGAATTTCTAAGCAAACAGCTGGAGGCAGGGATTTCTCCTGTAGAGCTCCATTTTTATGGAATGGTCTGCCTATCCATGTGAGAGACGCAGATTCTGTCTTGACCTTTAAGTCTTTATTGAATACTTTATTGAAGTGTATCTCTTCAGTAGGTCCTATGATTGAGTGTAGTCTGGACCAGGAGTGTGAAGGGGAACGGAAAGACACTGGAGCAACGAACCGCCCTTGCTGTCTCTGCCTGGCCGGTTCCCTCTCTCCACTGGGATTCTCTGCCTCTAACCCTATTACAGGGGCTGAGTCACTGGCTTACTGGTGCTCTTCCATGTGATCTTCCTGTCCGGGTCCCCCCCCCCTCGGCCTTGTCTCAGGAAGGTAAGTTGGTGGTTGAAGATATCCCTCTAGTGGTGTGGGGCTGTGCTTTGGCAAAGTGGGTGGGGTTATATCCTGCCTGTTTGGCCCTGTCCAGGGGTCTCCCGACCCCTCCTGTCTCAGACTCCAGTATTTATGCTGCAATAGTTTATGTGTCGGGGGGCTAGGGTCAGTCTGTTATATCTGGAGTATTTCTCCTGTCTTATCCGGTGTCCTGTGTGAATTTAAGTATGCCCTCTTTAATTCTCTCTCTGCCTTTTTCTCTCTCTCTATCTCTCTCTCTTTTTCTCTATCTTTTTCTCTCACTCTCTCGGAGGACCTGAGCCCCAGGACCATGCCTCAGGACTACCTGGCCTGATGTCTCCTTGCTGTCCCCAGTCCACCTGGTCGTACTGCTGCTCCAGTTTCGACTGTTCTGCCTGCGGCTATGGAACCCTGACCTGTTCACCAGACGTGCTACCTGTCCCAGACCTGCTGTTTTCACTCTCTAGAGACAGTAGGAGGGGTAGAGATACTCTGAATGATCGGCTATGAAAAGCCAACTGACATTTACTCCTGAGGTGCTGACCTGTTGCACCCTCTATAACCACTGTGATTATTATTATTTGACCCTTCTGGTCATTTATGAACATTTAAACATCTTTGCCACGTTCTGTTATAATCTCCACCCGGCACAACCAGAAGAGGACTGGCCACCCCTCATAGCCTGGTTCCTCTCTAGGTTTCTTCCTAGGTTCTGGCCTTTCTAGGGAGTTTTTCCTAGCCACCGTGCTTCTACACCTGCATTGCTTGCTGTTTGGGGTTTTAGGCTGAGTTTCTCTACAGTACTTTATTACATCAGCTGATATACGAAGGGCTTCATGAATAAATGTGATTGAAATTTGATTGATGCTTATTTATAAAACCCTCTTAGGCCTCACTCCCCCCTATCTGAGATATCTACTGCAGCCCTCATCCTCCACATACAACACCCGTTCTGCCAGTCACATTCTGTTAAAGGTCCCCAAAGCACACACATCCCTGCGTCGCTCCTCTATTCAGTTCGCTGCAGCTAGCGACTGGAACAAGCTGCAGCAAACAGTCAAACTGGACAGTTTTTTCTCAGTCTCTTCATTCAAAGACTCAATCACGGACAATCTTAACGACAGTTGTGTCTGTTTTGCTTGATGTATTGTTGTCTCTACCTTCTTGCCCTTTGTGCTGTTGTCTGTTCCCAATAATGTTTGTACCCTGTTTTGTGTTGCTACTGTGTTGTCATGTGTTGCTGCCTTGCTATGTTGTTGTCTTAGGTCTCTCTTTATGTCGTGTTGTGTCGTCTCTCGTCGTGATGTGTGTTTTATCCCAGCCTGTCCCCACAGGAGACCTTTTGATTGGCCGTCATTATAAATAAGAATTTGTTCTTAAATTACTTGCCTAGTTAAATAAAGGTTCAATAAAAAAAACAATAATGAATAACTTCACCATGCTCAAAGGGATATTTCATGTCTGTTTTTTTTATTTTGACCCATCTACCAATAGGTGCTCTTCTTGTTCCTTTCCAAGGTCACTTGGAAAACATGTGTTTGATGTATTTGATATTTCACTCATTCTGCTCCAGCCATTACAACGAGCCCTTCCTCCCCAATTAAGGTGCCACCAACCCCCTGTGGTGGGGTACAGAGATGAGGTAGTCATTCAAAAATCATGTTCAACACTATTATTGGTCACAGAGTCCAAGCAACATATTATGTGACTTGTTAAGTACATGTTTACTCCTTAACCTATTTAGACTTGCCATAACAAAGGGGTTGAACACTTATTGACTCAAGACATTTCAGCTTTTTTGTTGTTGTTGTAAACATTTCGAATAACACAATTCCACTTTATTGTGTGTGGGACAGTGACAAAAACATCTACATTTAATCCATTTTAAATTCTGTCTGTAACACAACAAAATGTGGAGAAAGTCAAGGGGTGTGAACACTTTCTGAAGGCACTGTATGTCACAGATATTGAGATCGTCTCACCTCAACAGGACCAACTAATGTAGAAAAGCTAAATAAAACCAGAGAGAGAGATTTTTGACAGACCAGATACTGAACCCAGATCATTTTTGCACTTCAAGACCATCTTAGCCCATTGAGCTAAAGCCTAGGCATTACAACTTGGAGCTAACATGAGTCTTCAGGTCTCAGGCAAGATACTGCACTAATACTGTGACATGTGTATTGTAGCCTGGTAAATTGTGTTTTGAGGGGTAATCTTGATGTTATAGCCTCCTACATGTGTCCTCTGTTAAGTCCTATTCACCATCAAACCACAGACCAAAACACTGCCAGCTAAACTCGCCCCTCCCCTTCTACGCGTGCCCGTGGCTCTGAGCGCGCCCCCCACTGTTTCCCTCTTTTCGCGGGGTCCTGCAGTGCCTCCCCTCTCCTCGCCCCCGCGGCGCGCATCCGTTGCTGTAATCTCGTCTGTGTCCGCCAGGAGGCAGTAAGGTTGCAGTGAGATGCTGCGCCACCAGAACAGCATTACAGCGAGGAAGGCTCCACCAGATGGCAGTTTAGGATTGTTCCTTTCTGCTCCAAGGCGCGGTTCCCGCTTCTCACGACATATTTACAATATTAAAATCTACACACTTTTATCAGATATATCGATTATTTTATTTCGGAAGACTGTAATCGATTGGTCAATGGCCGGTAAAGGTGAGTTTGTTGGTATTTTGGTTGTGTTTTTGGCTTGTGGGAAAGGGGAGACGGGTCTCAGAATCAAGATGGTGGATTCAGAGAGCGAGAGAGGGATGGGGAGAGAGGAGGGGGATGGGAGCTGCTCCGCAAGCTAGTGGAGAGAGAACTGGATGTGTTCTCTCTCTTCCCTCTGTTCGGCTAGCTAGCTACATGGTCGAGGGCCATTAGCGGGAATGTCTCTACATGTCAGATTACAGGGACGCACGAGAGACTTGACCGCTGTGTTTTGCCAGAATCACTTTTCACCACTCGCGCTTAGTTTTCCCGTTACTAAGACTATGTGTGTGACGTGTTTTTATTGCTCTTGATAGACGGACAGATTCAAAGCGTCTACACAGTGTTGTATGCAGACTCTCTTATTGCAACGTTATAGTGCCGCTTGCGCGACCTAGCCACACATTGCTATTGTTGCTAGCTAACCCTAATTCATTGCATATGTGTCGGGTTTTCGGATGATGTATTTGGGAGCAATGTAACGTCAGTGTTAGTCAGGTTGCTGTCACCAGTGCTATTTGACATCCACCTTGCCAATCTATCACGTATTCGTAGAGATTCTGCAGAAATTTCACCAGTAACCTTAGCAACATTGTTTCCTGTTTTCCCACCCATTGTTTTGACATGTTACTTATTGTACCGAAGTTCAACGTTGGGATTCTTGACAAATTGCAATATTTTGACTAGTAGATTATTTTTTTGTAAAGTGCAGCTCGCTAGTTTGCTAACCCACTCCGCCCCTTTCTCTGCTAAACGAAATTTAGCGGGGAAGTGTGTGAGGGGGATGGGTTCCAAATCCAACCCTGGTTACAGTCTAACGCTGTTGGTCTCCATGCTTCCTACTCCAGACCTCTCTCCCAGGGATCCATTCTTCTGGCAGAAGTCAGTTATGGGTTAATGAGGATATCTGTTCACCTATACCATTTCAAATCCACATACATCTTTCTTTATTAAGGAACTAGGAAATATGGAGTTGGAGAATATTTGGCCAAGTTAGCGAGCTGGCTACTTTAAGCCTAACTCTTTGAAGATTGTGTTACACACAGCTTCACTGCTCTTTGTATATAGAGTGATGTTTACGGTAAAGGGTTATACAGCCAGCTTGTGTCCTCGTGACCATTCACTGATTGTCAACAAAGTGGTTGTGCAACAAGCGGAGCCATGTGACTTTCCACCAGCAGACTGAACTAGCAGTCTACTGTTGGCTATGCATCCTGCAACGACCAACTAACTACACTGACTGTAAACTGGTGCTAGAGATACAATACAACTTTATTGTCCCACATTGTAATGTTCCTTGTCTCCTTTTGCGTAGAACATACAACATAGACTGGCAATATTTAGTACACAGCTATAAAACGCCACACATTGCAGGCCAGGATATGAGCATCACTTGGCAGGGCTGTTGTTGACAGTTCTTGGTTAAGTAGTGTGACTTGGTAAGATTTCCAGTGTCTGACTAACCTATTGCATATGTCAAATCAACTTGAAATGGGAAACGTTTCAATGCAATGGGGTATACATACAGTACTTCTCTGAGCAGCCTAGTTTTTGACTTTGTTGAGTCGGGGGCTGGGAAACAAGTCTACAAACCTAACATTTTAGTAATAATTCTACAGCACAGATGCTGCCCATCTGCAACAGTCTGAGGGTCTATCTCTTCAGAAAGCACCTTGCCTCCCTTATCTGTTGGACTTGTATTGCCATCACTTTCACCTGCACTGATTCGGCTCATGATGTCATTTTACGTACTCTAGTTGAATGCACAGATTGTCATATATTTTCAGCTAAAAAAAGGTTGATGTCAAGCCCTGGTTATGTGGATCAGACTGGTGCTAAATTACTCAAATGTAGTGTAATTTAGGGGGGAAATCGTGGTTTTTGAAGAACATGGAGTAGATATTCCCTGAAATAGCTTTCCTAATAGTTTAACAATTCAAAAACATCTTTTGAAAATAGTCTAGGTTTCTAGGCTAATAATGTTTTCACTGAATGTGAACCAATCATGAAACACTAGCAAGCTGCTGTTTACACAAGTTAACTGGAGACTCTAGTCATGGATTAAAAGGCAACGTTACCGCTTCAAACAGCATTAAATAGTTTTTCATATTTTTTATTCCTTTACTACTGCAAATACTAGCTGCTATTTTGCATAAACTTGAGTTTGTTGTAGAATGTGTCCTTGTCTGCGCCACCCATAGAAACGATATGGTCTCCGGTAGTTTGACCGTAATCATGGCATTTGGCTAGGCCACATGTAGGACCTTGAACAAAACATTTCAATTTGTTTCGACCAGGGGAAGAGCTAGATGGGGAGCCCTCCCTACCTATTCAAAGGCAGGGGAAACACTGGAGTGGCTGTTCTGTAAGGAACAGGAAGTTACCGTCGCTCTCTCATTGAAAACAATGACATCTGGTCATCCTGCCGTGGGCCAGTCCAGTAATCCAGACTGTTCTGCAGCAGGAGGTCAGGCACAGTCTACATTAAAACAGGGGTTGGCAACTAGATTCATCCACAGACCGGTTTTTGTCAGAGGATGGTCGAGGGACTGAAACATAATTATAATCATTTGAACACTGAAAATTGACCACAACTATGCCCCAAAAGTGGTTGTATTTTAAAATAACAGTAATTTTGTATCTTGATTACATTGAGACACGAGGCATGTCTCTTTTTGTTATTTACATTTACATTTTACATTTAAGTCATTTAGCAGACGCTCTTATCCTTGTGAGAATACTTAAATGTTTTTCACCTTTATTTAACCAGGTAGGACAGCTGAGAACAAGTTCTTATTAACAACTGTGACCTGGCCAAGATAAGGCAAAGCAGTGTGACACAAACAACAACACAGAGTTAAAATCTGGGAACAGATTTTCTAAATTAAATGAATTTTAACTGATTTCCTTGTGATTTTAGTCTTTTTTTCACCCAAAGCTAAAATCCTAAATTATTATATACATTTGTTTTGCTAAAAACTTTGGGGGGTGTGGGCCTGTGTAATGACTAGTGTATTTATAGTAAGTTATTAATTTGTAATAGCTAGTTGAGTTGTACGAATGAACCAGCTTTGATTTGTAACTGAATTAGTATTTTATGATCAGGCCAATTACACCATAAATTATACTGTAACATGTTGCCATTATACAGCTCCAGGTTGTTTTCCTTGACTTCGGCAGACTCAGCTTAGACATTGTTATTGAATCCAAGCTGAATCCAGATTTAGGTGTGTCTGTGAAGAAAGTATTATTTCAGTTTTAGGGAATGACTAATATCAAGCATGTTCGCTGAAAAATAGGCCCTACGGCTCTTTAGAATGAGGACATCTTGAAGCTATCTAAAGCAAATGGTATGTATACAGGGAAGCTGTCAGGACCATTCACAGTGAAATAACAACTTTGGCTTTAATTGGCACTAGACAAATCTGATGCTATTAGTTAGCTATCTGGTTGTGTTGCATAGTAAGCTGTGGTGTAGTTAGCTAGCTGGTTGTTGTGTAGTTGGCTGTGGTGCCGGCCTAGTTTAGGTAGCAGTTTGTGGTGTAATCAGCTAGCGGGTGTTTAGCGGGTTGGCTAGCGGATGTTTAGCGGGTTGGCTAGCGGATGTTTAGCGGGTTGGCTAGCGGATGTTTAGCGGGTTGGCTAGCGGATGTTTAGCGGGTTGGCTAGCGGCTGTTCAGCGGGTTGGCTAGCGGATGTTTAGCGGGTTGGCTAGCGGATGTTTAGCGGGTTGGCTAGCGGATGTTTAGCGGGTTGGCTAGCGGCTGTTCAGCGGGTTGGCTAGCGGATGTTTAGCGGGTTGGCTAGCGGATGTTTAGCGGGTTGGCTAGCTGACCTGTAGCATCAGATGGCGAGAGAGAAGTGGGGCTGAAAATGCTCTGAAGCCTTCCTGTCCAGGCCTGCGCTTGGTTGATTAACATCATTCCCTGAGACCCAGCAGACTGGTGTACTTGTTGGCCACTTGGTTCAACACCCAGTTGGCTACACTAGTGTAACATTAAATATATGTATCTAAAGGCATTGAAAGCACACAGTCAAGTATGTTTCAGCATGGTAGCATTGCATCTAACGCTAACATGATACTGCTAATATTCCTCCAGTCGATGCTTGGCTGATTTTGTTTTTCTAGCACATTATTCTCCAACCCTACTACTGCTGGTGACACATTTAATGTGGGCCTACCCTCAGGGGATCAATAAAGTACAGTTACACACTCACACACACTAACATACATATTTTACATCATTGTCTGCCTAGCCTATATCATGCTCCTGAGATTTTCTGGCGGAGAAAGCCGGCTCACACTCAAATTAAGGGTGTGTGTGTTGTTCACATCATCTGCCCTCATAGTCTCGTGTGGGATTAAGGCTTTCCCTGTAGCACAGTAGATTAAACTACCCCTTCTAACCCCCAGATTACCAGATTACTCCATTACCATTGTATCAGCAGTGGTCCGGTAAACTACCCTCATGGATGATGAACATTGCCTGTCAGGGACCTGAAGACTAATGTTAGGATGTTTAGGCTTTAGCTCAATGAGATAATGCAGTCTGGAGTTGAAGAGAAGTCGGGCCCTAGGTTCTATGTCTGGACAGTCACACTAGCATATTGACAACCTGGAAATGTCACTTTCCCCCAGTAGCTTCTCAAGGTAAACCAAACCCCTTTGGCCAAACAAACATCTGACTTCATAGGCTGATTTCATGACCAGGCTGCAGAGAGCCCTGGATATGCAGTGCTCTTGAACCCGGTCTTTATCTCTCTCTCACACACACACACAGGGATTCTGCTAGTCACAGTAATGGGTTCTCTGTAGTGAAATGATAACGTTCTGGAGCCTCTTATGTCATTAGGGTATAATAACCTCAGCTGGAGAAATATGTGTGTGTGTGTGTGTGTGTGTGTATAGCAACAGACAGTGAATGTGGGTCAAGGTGAGAAAGCGAGAGAGGCAGAAAGATGAGACAAACTAATGAGTCTCTTGCTCCCCCAGCCCTCCCCTCTCTCCTCCTCTGCTCCCGCTGATCTCCCTTTGTGCGCTCGTTCTCTCCTCCATTTCACTCTCCCTGGCTCTCTCTGCGTCTCCATTTTGCGATAGCTGCAGTGAGCCAGGCGGCCATTGCAGAGAGAATCTTCTTTCTTTTCCCTTTTTCTTTCTTTCCCGTTCTTTCTTTCTTGCCTACCGGTATTTCTTGCTTGGTTGCTTCTTCTCTAGAGATTAAAAAAATAAAACTCTTGTGTTTAGTGTGCTCTGTAAAACTGCTGTATTACTGTAGAGCCTGCAGCCCAAAGCCTACTCTAGAGCTCTGTAAAACCACTGGATTACTGTAGAGCCTGCAGCCCAAAGCCTACTCTAGAGCTCTGTAAAAACCACTGTATTACTGTAGAGCCTGCAGCCCAAAGCCTACTCTAGAGCTCTGTAAAACCACTGTATTACTGTAGAGCCTGCAGCCCAAAGCCTACTCTAGAGCTCTGTAAAACCACTGTATTACTGTAGAGCCTGCAGCCCAAAGCCTACTCTAGAGCTCTGTAAAACCACTGTATTACTGTAGAGACTCTCTGTAATATAGAGACCATGATGCTGCATTATTAAGTGAACCCCCACTACAGATACCTTAGAGCAGGCCAGAGGAGCTCCACTCATTTCTCAGGGGGGCTTGAGTTTATTGGCAAGATTCAAGGGACCAGAGAATGAAAATTAGGAAGGTATTTTTTTCATGGCCAATGGGCTGGACACAGTGAGGACACATGTTATTCCCTTATATTACATTTGACATTTTCATCATTTAACAGACGCTCCTATCCAGAACGACTCATTCACTACAATATCTACTACGCTGTTGCTTAAAGACTCATTCCATGTGGGATTGGCAGAGAGAAAGAGATGGGTAGGAGAGGGAGAAGATGGGCGAATGGTGAGTGAGTGAAAGAGAGCGGTTGTGCCTGAGACTCTTCATCCCATCATGTCATTACCCTTCAGAACAGGGTTCTCCAATAGGTGGTCCGCCTGTGATTTTATTTTAAATATATATACACACACACACATACAGCACCAGTCGAATTTGGACACACCTACTCATTCCAGGGTTTTCCTTTATTTTGGACTATTTTCTACATTTGTGAATAATAATAAAGACAACAAAACTATGAAATAACACATGGAATCATGCAGTAACCAAAAAAGTGTTAAACAAATTGCGATTTTTCAAATAACCACCCTTTACCTTGACAGCTTTGCACGCTCTTGGCATTTTCTCAGCCAGCTTCACCTGGAATGCTTTTCCAACAGTCTTGAAAGACATTCCACATGCTGAGCACTGGGTAGCCTAGTGGTTAGAGTATTGGACTAGTAACTGGAAGGTTGCAAGTTCAAACCCCAGAGCTGACAAGGTACAATCTGTCGTTCTGTCCCTGAACAGGCAGTTAAATCCACTGTTCCTAGGCCGTCATTGAAAATAAGAATTTGTTCCTTAACTGACTTGCCTAGTTAAATAAAGGTAAAATAAATAAATAATAAAATAAACTTGTTGACTGCATTTCCTTCTCTGCTGTCCAACTCATCCCAAACCATCTCAATTGAGGTCGGGTGATTGTGGAGGCATCTGATGCAGCACTCATTACTCTCCTTCTTGGTCAAATAGCTGAAGGCACTGTGTGTGTGTGATATTTATATTATATATACACCTAGGTTGGAGTCATTAAAACTCGTTTTTCAACCACTCCACAAATGTCTTGTTAACAAACTATTGTTTTGGCAAGTTGGTTAGGACATCTACTGTGTGCATGACACAAGTAATTTTTCCAACAATTGTTTAAATAAAGATTTTCACTTACAGTGACTTATATCACAATTCCAGTGGGTCAGAAGTTTACATACACTATGTTGACTGTGCCTTTAAACAGCTTGGAAAATTCCAGAAAATTATGTCATGGTTATGTTAGAAGCTTCTGATAAGCTAATTGACTAATAAGCTAATCATTTGAGTCAATTGGAGGTGTGGATGTATTTCAAGGTCTACCCTCAAGCTCAGTGCCTCTTTGCTTAACATCATGGGAAAATGAAAAGAAATCAGCCAAGACCTCAGAAAAACAATTGTAGACCTCCACAAGTCTGGGTCATCCTTGGGAGCAATTTCCAAATGCCTGAAGGTACCACGTTCATCTGACAAACAATAGTATGCAAGTATACACACCATGGGACCACGCAGCCGTCATACCGCTCCGGAAGGAGACGCGTTCTGTCTCCTAGAGATGAACGTACTTTGGTGCGAAAAGTGCAATTCAATCCCAGAACAACAGCAAAGGACCTTGTGAAGATGCTGGAGGAAACGGGTACAAAAGTATCTATATCCACAGTAAAACAAGTCCTATATCGACATAACCTGAAAGACCGCTCAGCAAGGAAGAAGCCACTGCTCCAAAACCGCCATAAATATGCCAGACTACGGTTTGCAACTGCGCATGGGGACAAAGGTCGTACTTTTTGGAGAAATGCCCTCTGGTCTGATGAAACAAAAATAGGACTGTTTGGCCATAATGACCATCGTTATGTTTGGAGGAAAAAGGGGGAGGCTTGCAAATCGAAGGATACCATCCCAACTGTGAAGCACGGGGGTGGCAGCATCATGTTGTGGGGGTGTTTTGCTGCAGGAGGGACTGGTGCACTTCACAAAATAGATGGCATCATGAGCAGGAAAATTATGTGAATATATTAAAGCAACATCTCAAGACATCCGCCAGGAAGTGAAAGCTTGGTCGCAAATGGGTCTTCTAAATGGACAATGACCCCAAGCATACTTCCAAAGTTGTGGAAAAATGGCTGAAGGACAACAAAATCAAGATTTTGTGGCCATCAAAGTCCTGACCTCAATCCCATTAGAACATTTGTGGGGAGAACTGAAAATGTGTGTCGTAGCAGGGAGGCCTACAAACCTGACTCAGTTACACCAGCTCTGTCAGGAAGAATGGGCCAAAATTCACCCAACTTATTGTGGAAGGCTATCCACAACATTTGACCCAAGTTAAACAATTTAAATGCAATGCTACCAAATACTAATTGAGTGCATGTAAACTTCTGACCCACTGGGAAAGTGATAAAAGCTGAAATAAATCATTCACTCTCCTATTATTCTGATATTTCACATTCTTAAAATGAAGTGGTGATCCTGACTGACCTAAGACTTGGAATTTTTACTAGGATTAAATGTCAGGAATTGGGAAAAACAAATAATAAATGAATAACTGAGTTTAAATGTGTTTGGCTAAGGTGTATGTAAAGTTCCGACTTCAACTGTACATTTACATATACGTAAACTCAGCAAGAAAAGAAACGTCCCCTTTTTCAGGACCCTGTCTTTCAAAGATAATTAGTTAAAATCCAAATAACTTCAAAGATCATCATTGTAAAGGGTTTAAACACTGTTTCAAATGCTTGTTCAATGAACCATAAACAATTAATGAACATACACCTGTGGGACGGTCGTTAAGACACTAACAGCTTACAGACGGTAGGCAATTAAGGTCACAGTTATGACAACTTAGGACACGAAAGAGACACTAAAGAGGCCTTTCTACTGACTCTCAAAAACACCAAGAGAAAGATGCCCAGGGTCCCTGCTCATCTGCGTGAAGGTGCCTTCGGCATGCTGCAAGGAGGCATGAGGACTGCAGATGTGGCCAGGGCAATACATTGCAATGTCCGTACTGTGAGACGCCTAAGACAGCGCTACAGGGAGACAGGACGGACAGCTGATCGTTCTCGCAGTTGCAGACCACGTGTAACAATACCTGCACAGGATCAGTACATTCGAACATCACACTGTCCGAGTTACACCAGTGCCACTCCATATTTACAAACAGTGGTGGCTGCATCATGTTATGGGTATGTAATTGTTAAGAACTGGGGAGTTTTTCAGGATAAAAAAATACATGGAATAGAGCCAAGCACAGTCAAAATCCTAGAGGAAAACCTGGTTCAGTCTGCTTTCCACCAGTCACTGAGATATGAATTCATCTTTCAGCGGGACAACAACCTAACACACAAGGCCAAATCTACGCTGGCGCCAAGAAGACAGTAATGTTCCTGAGTGGCCAAGTTTCGGTTTGACTTAAATCTACTTGAAAATATATGTCAAACTGAAAATGATTGTCTAGCGATGATCAACAACCAATTTGACAGTGCTTGAAGAATTCTGAAAAGAATAATTGGAAAATGTTCCACAATAATCTCTTACCCCGAAAGACTCAGAGCTGTAATCGTTGCTTCTACAAGGTATTGACTCAGGGGTGTGAATACTTATGGAAATTAGATATTTCTGTATTTCATTTTCAATACATTTGCAAAAAATGTCTAAAAACACGTTTTCACTTTGCCATGATAGGGTTGTCATTATTGACTGTAGATGGGTAAGGGAAAAAATGGAATCCGTTTAGAATTCAGGCCGTAACACAACAACATGTGGAATAAGTCAAGGGACATGACTATTTTCTGAAGACCCTGTATCTGTCTGGGATTCTTGCAGTCAAATTATTTATAACTATGTTCCGACCATCCGCTCAAAGAAAACTCGGCCCACGGCTGAATGTAATTGGGGACCCCTGCCTGAAGGTGTCTGTCTGCTTCTCCTTCCTTGTACGACTGGGGTGATGACTGGGTTAGGAGAGTTCCATCTTTCTCATTGACCTGCATGGGGATGATACTGGTCCCTTTTTATTTTCCTATCTCTTGTTAATTTATTCTCACTCTTCTCAGACTCTCTTGATCTATATCATTTGATCATTCCCCTCTCTCGTCTCTCTCTCTCTCTGGCATTCCCCTCTCTCGAGTGAAAACTCTTGTTATTATACCTCTTAAGGATGCTATGGTCTCTCTTCTGCGCCAGGGCTTGTTGGCTCTCATACAGAACCTCCAAGATAAGAACCCCCACACTGTTCAACTGACAGGGCAGTATTGAAATGAGACAGAAGTAAATAGCTGGAGCAGTCCGTGTTATCCCAGTCCTAGCTAGAGCTGGTGTTTGAGGATCAGGACTGACTCCTCTGATCTCTCTGCCCTCATTTCTCTGGTGTCTATGACTGTTTCAGATCAGAGGATAATAGCATGCCCAAAAGTCATCATCCAAATGACATGGTTTTATGTTTCAGAAAATGGTGTGACATTTCAGAGACTATAATCGTGTCCTTGTTTTACTAGTTGGCCTAGTTGTCTTGGTCCAGATTGAATGGCCCATTAATTGCAGGCAGCAGTCTCATAGAGCTGTCTTTTATATGCTATTTCTCTCTTTCACCTGTCTAGTTGCTGCTGGAAACACCTGTGTTTTTTTGTTGTTTTGGATTCGGACAGGATCACTTTCTTATGAGTGATGCTCTTTAGACTACAGAAGCATTTTGTGTGTGATCTCTAAGAATCTTGTTAATGCATTATTGATGTAGGCAACACCTTTTCTCTCACTCTATCACGTTTGTATTTATTAAGAACACATTCTCATTTTCAATGGCGGTCTAGGAGCAGTGGGTTAACTGCCTTGTTCAGGGGCAGAACCTTGTCAGCTCGGGGATTCGATCTAGCAACCTTTCGGTTACTGGCCCAACGCTCTAACCACTAGGTTACCTGCCGCCCACATGGAGCTGTCTGAGTGAAGGGTCATGCTCTGCCAAAGGATAGGATATTTTACAGTTGACTGCTGTCCCCCTCCTCCCAAGAGATGTGTTGTC
Organism: Oncorhynchus masou masou; assembly: GCF_036934945.1. Lineage (NCBI taxonomy): Eukaryota > Metazoa > Chordata > Actinopteri > Salmoniformes > Salmonidae > Oncorhynchus > Oncorhynchus masou. The sequence continues at coordinate 17,108,945 of NC_088218.1, forward strand.
CATCTTCAGTGCTGTTAGTTCCCACAGCTGTGTTGGTCAGAGGCAGCCTAGTGACCATACTCTCTATCCTTGTTCCCATCATGACAGCATTCTTATGTCCCACTTTATTCAGGTGAAGTAGGATTGTATAATGTGGGTAGGTGATAATGCTGGCAGGATGATAATGCTGGTAGGATGATAATGCAGGTAGGTGATAATGTGGGTGATGTGTTATTATCCGACAGGTCGTTATAGTTGAAAACAGTGGCGATCCTCAACAGCAGTGAAAGGGACGTCTAAGGAATCCCCAGAGATCACAATGGATATCTTCATCTCTTTGTGCCTTCTTACCCCCTGTCCCTCTCCCCCTCCTCTTTCCCCAATCTCCCCCTCCATCACTCTCTCCTCCCCACCCAGTCCCTTCTCACTGATCAGCCAATCAGGGGAGGGGGGGGCTTATGACCCACAAGGGTTGCCATGGCAATGCCTGCCTGCCTCCGGGAGTACATGTCATGCATGTTAAGTGGCTTACACACACACACACAGTTATATGTGTGTTCAGTTAGACCACAGATGATAAAATATGAGTGCTGGATAACTGTCTGTAACGTGTTATACAAGCCATCGCTGCCTGCCTCCGTGTGTGTGTGATCCTTCACATTGATTCTAAGCAGGATCAGCTTATTGTAGCAGAGGAAGCTCTGGTTATTCTATGTGGTGTGACACACACACATTCCTGATGCCACAGCACCACCTGTAATGTCAGGGTGAGTGCTTCAGAGCCTCCAAGCAGTGAAATCACACAATTCCACTCTCTGTCTCTCCTTGTGGTGCTGCTCTGCTCCGTGAGAAAGTGACACAGACACACACACACACACACACCTCTCACCCGGGCAGCTCCCAAAGCGGTCAGAGCCCAGTATCTGGAATACAGATACCACAGGTGTGTGTGTTGGCTGCTCTCTTTTTAACAGTGAACAGACACTCCCTCCAGGCTTCTTTGTGAGAGAGAGAGATGGATGTTAATGAAGGAGTATTAGTAACAGTAGTCTTTAGTCGATGGTCAATAACAACTCTGGCAGACAGCCATCTCTGGCCTTCTGCCAAGGTGACACACAGCTTTCAAATACTATCTGAACCCAGTCACACAGATTTCCCCTGTTGCTTTTGCCTTCTATTGTCCAGAGAGAATATAGAATTGGGGAGGGAAGGAAGGGAGGAGAGGCAGAGATGGAGAACACACATTTCAGCCAGCAGTGGGACCGTAGTGATCCCTGGAGAGATGCTACTAGAGTGTGGTGGTGGAAGGGGGGCTGTACTGCATAATGACAGTAGCTGATGGTTAGCGTTCAGGATTTCCCTCTGTGTTTTTACAGCTCTTCACATCCTACCACCTTTTATTAGTTAACCTCAATGTGTACCATTACATGGTATCCAATATTGGGTAAAAAAATATACTGACATTTTCTACTTACAAGTCCAATCAACAATTTACTTTAATCAATGAATAAATCAGTAAATGATCATATTTATATTATATACCGGTACAAACTAGCTATGTTTTGTGTATATATAATAATCAAAATAAACAAAGGTTGATAGACCTAGCTATAACTGAGATAAAGCTGAGAATCCACCATCTCTTCCCTCTCATCACTTCTCTCTGTCTGCCCTGCTGTGTGTGACGGACAGACAGAGGTGTGTGTGTGTGTGTGTTGGTAACAGACTCACTCGGCTGGTGTGCTCAAGCTCTCTCCAGTTTCTCTGTGTGTGAGAACATTTAAATACAGTCTCTCCTAGCCTGCCCCCTACTGTTGTTTAAGCCCAGTCTCAGCCACACACACACACTCACCCTCCATAACACTCCCTAGACAAACTCAACAAAGAGACAAAACACCACATAAACTCACGTTTAACTTATTGAGAGGTTCGATTATTTTTCTAATGATTAAAACCTTGTTAAAGCTGTATAAAGTGTGTTTATTTAGATGGAGGTGAGAGGACTTTGTGGATCATACTGCCATTGGTGGCCGAAGCAGGGTACTGCACCCACTTGTTGATATTTACTACACTCGGCCTAATATTTAGTAATGACTGTTATTTCTATAAATAGGGCCAGGAGTTTATTCCTAGCCAGGCAAGCAAATTGACTAGGACAAACGTTACATCTAACGTATAGGCTATAGAAGTAGCCCTAGTGTTTTCCTGACCTTGCAACCCTGAAAAACTCTAGGGTCTACCAGTAACAAATGATTTTCCCTTTTTCATAAAGGATCAGATTTGACAACAAAACATTCTGGGTTTGTTATGGGATTTGTTGTGAAGATTTTTTCAAAGATACTTTACTTTAAGTTGAAATCACGTTTGAAATTATTAGAATTTATAATGTTGTGGTTGAAATGATTAAATGTAATGTAATTAGTTAGAATGTTGTTGACATGATTAGACCTCCTTCTGTTTGAAACGTGCACGCTCTCGACACGCCCCCTCTCGACTTTACTGGTGAACTTCCTAAAGTGGCCAGTTGGTGTCTCCCTTTCCACTCTTTCTCCTCTACTCTGCCTGCCTTATCTCTCTCCTCACTACCTTCTATCTCTCCTCTGACACTCACTCTTTCTCCTTTCTCTCCTTTTTTCTTTTTCTTTTTCAAGTTGCGTAAATGTTGAGAATATTCCAAACTAAATCACCAGACATTTGTGACAAATGGCTAAACTGTGTCTCTCTCTCTTTCTAGGGGCTGGTGTGTTGTGAGGTGCTGTGTCCCCAGTGTTGAGTGAATTTGGTCACCACTCTGTAACCCCCACACACACACACACACACACGTTTGACCCCGTACCGAGCCACACCACTCTTTCCTGAGGACACACAACCCTCCCTCCAGCGGACCACACACACCCACCCTTTCCTGAGGACACACACCCCTCCCTCCAGCGGACCACACCCACCCACTCTTCCCTGAGGACACACACCAGCAGCAGTCAGGATGATCACCTCTGAGCTGCCTGTCCTACAGTGAGTCTTTCCCTGTTGCATCGTCAACCAAAGCCTCATTAAGACATCACAACACACCCCTGATGCGGTAATTAGTCCAACGTAGGTGTGTGTGTGTCATGTATGTTGTGACTGCTGAGTGTGGGTAGAATTATGTAGGTGTATCCCTCTCAGTATAAGTGTGGGTGTGTGTTGCAGGGACTCGTCCAATGAGAGCGGAGCGGCAGACA
>NC_088218.1:17117144-17134644 GCF_036934945.1 Oncorhynchus masou masou
GGTGCGTGTTCTAAACTGGTTGCCCTTTTCTCGTGGCAACAGGTCACAAATCTTGCTGCTCTGATGGCACACTGTGGAATTTCACCCAGTAGATATGGGAGTTTTTCAAAATTGGATTTGTTTTCGAATTCTTTGTGGATCTGTGTAATCTGAGGGAAATATGTCTCTCTAATATGGTCATACATTGGGCAGGAGGTTAGGAAGTGCAGCTCAGTTTCCACCTCATTTTGTGGGCAGTGAGCACATAGCCTGTCTTCTCTTGAGAGCCATGTCTGCCTACGGCGGCCTTTCTCAATAGCAAGGCTATGCTCGCTGAGTCTGTACATAGTCAAAGCTTTCCTTAATTTTGGGTCAGTCACAGTGGTCAGGTATTCTGCCGCTGTGTACTCTCTGTGTAGGGCCAAATATCATTCTAGTTTGCTCTGTTTTTTTGTTAATTCTTTCCAGTGTGTCAAGTAATTATCTTTTTGTTTTGTCATGATTTGGTTGGGTCTAATTGTGCTGCTGTCATGGGGCTCTGTAGGGTGTGTTTGTGTTTGTGAACAGAGCCCCAGGACCAGCTTGCTTAGGGGACTCTTCTCCAGGTTCATCTCTCTGTAGGTGATGGCTTTGTTGTGGAAGGTTTGGGAATCGCTTCCTTTTAGGTGGTTATAGAATTTAACTGCTCTTTTCTGGATTTTGAGAATTAGTGGGTATTGGCCTAATTCTGCTCTGCATGCATTATTTGGTGTTCTACGTTGTACACTGAGGATATTTTTGCAGAATTCTGCGTGCAGAGTCTCAATTTGGTGTTTGTCCCATTTTGTGAAGTCTTGGTTGGTGAGCGGACCCCAGACCTCACAACCATAAAGGGCAATGGGCTCTATGACTGATTCAAGTCTCTCTCTGTCTCTCTCTCTCTGTCTCTCTCTGTGTCTCCCTCTCTCTCTCTGTGTCTCTCTGTCTCCCCTCTCTCTCTCTCTCTCTCTCTGTGTCTCTCTCTCTGTCTCTCTCTCTCTCTCTCTGTGTCTCTCTCTCTGTCTCTCTCTCTGTGTCTCGACCTCTCTCTCTCTCTCTCTCTCTGTGTCTCTGTCTCTGTCTCTCTCTCTGTGTCTCCCCTCTCTCTCTCTCTCTGCGTAGCAAGGTGAGGTCCGTCTGAAGTGTCTGAAGGCTCTCCAGAACCTGTACACCAACAGAGAACTGTTTCCTAAACTGGAGCTGTTCACCAACCGCTTCAAGGACCGCATCGTGTCCATGACTCTGGATAAGGAGTATGACGTGGCTGTGGAGGCTATTAGACTGATCACTCTCATCCTGCAGTACGTATCACACACACACACACACACACACACACGTTTGCCATTTCACACATACTCGTATAATGGTACCCTGTGTGCTTAATGGTACCCTGTGTGCTTAATGGTACCCTGTGTGCTTAACGGTTTGGGATTGGCTGCGGCGTTTAATGTAACCATCTGTGATTGGTTATTCTAGGGGCAGCGAGGATGCGTTGTCCAATGAGGACTGCGAGAATGTCTACCACCTGGTTTACTCCGCCCACAGACCCGTCGCCGTGGCAGCAGGAGAGTTCCTGCACAGGAAGTGAGTCTGCCTGCCTGTCTGAGTGTTGGAATCCAACCCATAAATCCATTCAGCGATTATTATTGGCTGATCTTGACCTTTTCCAGCAACATTCCACTTTGTGTGCAGGTTGTTCAGCAGACATGACCCCCAGGCAGAGGAGGAGTTGGCTAAGAGGAGAGGGAGGAGCAGCCCCAACGGGAACCTCCTCCGCATGCTGGTGCTGTTCTTCTTGGAGAGTGAGCTTCATGAACATGCAGCCTATCTGGTGGACTCTCTGTGGGAGAGTTCTCAGGAGCTGCTGAAGGACTGGGAGTGTATGACTGAGTTACTGCTGGAGGAGCCTGTACAAGGAGAGGAGGGTGAGACATCTTTACCATAACTCACTGGTTACGTCCCGGTGTCTGTTTATGTCCCGGTGTCTGTTTATGTGTCTGGTTACGTCCCGGTGTCTGTTTATGTGTCTGGTTACGTCCCGGTGTCTGGTTACGTCCCGGTGTCTGGTTACGTCCCGGTGTCTGGTTACGTCCCGGTGTCTGGTTACGTCCCGGTGTCTGGTTACGTCCCGGTGTCTGGTTACGTCCCGGTGTCTGGTCACGTCCCGGTGTCTGGTTACGTCTGGTCCGGTGTCTGGTCCCCGGTGTCTGGTCCCGGTGTCTGGTCACGTCCCGGTGTCTGGTCACGTCCCGGTGTCTGGTCACGTCCCGGTGTCTGGTCACGTCCCGGTGTCTGGTCACGTCCCGGTGTCTGGTCACGTCCCGGTGTCTGGTCATGTCCCGGTGTCTGGTCATGTCCCGGTGTCTGGTCATGTCCCGGTGTCTGGTCATGTCCCGGTGTCTGGTCATGTCCCGGTGTCTGGTCATGTCCCGGTGTCTGGTCATGTCCCGGTGTCTGGTCATGTCCCGGTGTCTGGTCATGTCCCGGTGTCTGGTCATGTCCCGGTGTCTGGTCATGTCCCGGTGTCTGGTTACGTCCCGGTGTCTGGTCATGTCCCGGTGTCTGGTCATGTCCCGGTGTCTGGTCATGTCCCGGTGTCTGGTTACGTCCCGGTGTCTGGTCATGTCCCGGTGTCTGGTCATGTCCCGGTGTCTGGTCATGTCCCGGTGTCTGGTCATGTCCCGGTGTCTGGTCATGTCCCGGTGTCTGGTCATGTCGGTGTCTGGTCATGGTGTCTGGTCATGTCCCTGGTCATGTCCCGGTGTCTGGTCATGTCCCGGTGTCTGGTCATGTCCCGGTGTCTGGTCATGTCCCGGTGTCTGGTCATGTCCCGGTGTCTGGTCATGTCCCGGTGTCTGGTCATGTCCCGGTGTCTGGTTATAAAGAGGTGATTGCCGATCAGACGGTGATCTCTCTCTCCTCTATCCCATCACAGTGCTGTCAGACAGACAGGAGAGTTCCCTGATAGAGTTGATGGTGTGTACCATCCGGCAGGCAGCAGAGGCTCACCCACCCGTCGGCAGGGGCACTGGGAAGCGTGTTCTCACGGCGAAGGAGAGGAAGACTCAGATAGACGACAAGAACAAACTGACAGAACACTTCATCATGGCCCTGCCCATGCTCCTGTCTAAGTACCAGGCCGACTCTGAGAAGGTGGCTAACCTGCTACAGATCCCTATGTTCTTTGATCTGGACGTGTACAGTGCTGGGCGTATGGAGAAGGTAGGAGTGTGTGTGAGACAGAACGTTGTGTGTGCGTGCGTGCATGTTCGGTTTGTGTGTGAGAGAGGCCTAGTTAACGTATTTGTGTGTGTGAAGTTTTCTTTATGGGTGACTACGGTAGTTACTGACTGTCTCTCTGTCTCCCTCCTCTGTGTCTCCCTCCTCTGTGTCTCCCTCCTCTGTGTCTCCCTCTCTCTCTCTCTCGCTCCCTCCCTCTCTCTCTCGCTCCCCCTCTCTCTCTCGCTCCCCCCCCTCTCTCTCTCGCTCCCCCCCTCTCTCTCGCTCCCCCTCTCTCTCTCGCTCCCCCTCTCTCTCTCTCGCTCCCCCCTCTCTCTCTCGCTCACCCCCCCTCTCTCCTCCTCTCGCTCGCTCCCCCCCTCTCTCTCTCGCTCCCCCCTCTCTCTCTCGCTCCCCCCTCTCTCTCTCGCTCCCCCTCTCTCTCGCTCCCCCTCTCTCTCTCGCTCCCCCCCTCTCTCTCTCCTCTCTCTCTCTCGGTCCCCCTCTCTTTCGCTCCCCCCCCTCTTTCTCGCTCTCGCTCTCTCCCCCTCTCTCTCTCTCTCCTTCTTTCTCTCGCTCCCCCTCTCTCTCTCGCTCCCCCTCCCCCTCTCTCTCCTTCTTTCTCTTTCGCTCCCCCTCTTTCTCGCTCTCTCTCTCCCCTCTCTCTCCTTCTTTCTCTCTCGCTCCCCTTCTTTCTCTCTCTCCCCCCTCTTTCGCTCTCTCTCTCTCTCCCCTCTCTCTCTCTGCCCTCTCTCTCTCTCTCCTTCTTTCTCTCGCTCCCCCTCTCTCTCGCTCCCCTTCTTTCTCTCTCTCGCTCCCCCTCTCTCTCGCTCCCACTCGCTCCCTCTCCCCTTCCATTCTTTCTCTCTCCTTTCTCTCTCTCTCCCCCCTCTCGCTCTCAGCACCTAGATGCCTTACTGAAGCAGATCCGCCTGGTGGTGGAGAAACACACTGAGACAGACGTGCTGGAGGCCTGCAGTAAGACCTACAGCATCCTGTGTTCTGAGGAGTACACCATCATGAACAGAGTGGACATTGCCCGCTCGCAACTCATCGACGAGATAACGGACCGCTTCACACACTCCGTAGAAGACCTGCTGCAAGAGGCCGAGGAGGCCGACGATGACGACATCTACAACGTTCTGTCTACCCTCAAGAGACTGACGGCCTTCCACAAGTAAGACCGTCCTTCCTCCTGTCTCGTTTCGAGTAGAACTCTCGCTCCCTCTCAGTAAGTCATGAATATAAAGGTTCTCCCAGGATTCTGACTGTGTGTGTGTGTGTGTGTGTGTGTGTGTGTGTGTGTGTTCCCAGTGCTCATGACCTGACGCGGTGGGACCTGTTTGGTAGCTGCTACAGGTTGTTGAAGGCTGGTATTGAGCAGGGGGCCATGCCAGAGCAGATCGCTGTCCAGGCCCTGCAGTGTTCCCACTACTCCATACTGTGGCAGCTGGTGAAAATCACAGAGGGAACTCCTAGTAAGGAGGACCTGGTGGCTCTGAGGAGAGTGGTGAAGTCCTTCCTGGCTGTCTGTCAGCAGTGTCTGTCCAATGTCAACACACCTGTCAAAGAACAGGTACGAACCAGTTTGCACCTGTCAGTCCAGTCTCACTCCAGTTCAATAAACCAGTCTCACTCCAGTTGCACCTGTTAGACCAGTCTCACTCCAGTTGCACCTGTTAGACCAGTCTCACTCCAGTTGCACCTGTTAGACCAGTCTCACTCCAGTTGCACCTGTTAGACCAGTCTCACTCCAGTTGCACCTGTTAGACCAGTCTCACTCCAGTTTGACCAGTCTCACTCCAGTTTGACCAGTCTCACTCCAGTTTGACCAGTCTCACTCCAGTTTGACCAGTCTCACTCCAGTTTGACCAGTCTCACTCCAGTTTGACCAGTCTCACTCCAGTTTGACCAGTCTCACTCCAGTTTGACCAGTCTCACTCCAGTTTGACCAGTCTCACTCCAGTTTACATTGATGATAAGAGCAGTGTGTGTCCTTTCCCTGCTACCCCAGTGTCAAACCAGTTTCAACTCCAGTTTTTTACACCTCTTCGAGTCTCACTCCAGTTTAAACTGATGATGGTGGTAATGATGAAGAACGGTGTAAATGATGACGTGTTCCCTCCCTGTACAACAGGCCTTCATGTTGTTGTGTGACCTGCTGATGGTCTTCAGTCACCAGTTGGTGTCTGGGGGCAGAGAAGGACTGGAGGCCCTGGTGTTCAACCCAGACAGCACCTTACAGAACGAGCTGCTCACCTTCATCCTGGACCACGTCTTTATAGACCAGGACGATGAGAACCAGAGCATGGGTTAGACACACACACACACACACACAGAGACACACACACACAGCAGGTGGCCTAGCGGTTAGGAGCGTTGGGCCAGTATCCGAAAGGTCGCTGATTCAGATCCCGAGCAGACTAGGTGAAAAATCAACCAATGTGCTCTTGAGCAAGGCACTGAACACTAATTGCTCCAGGGTTGCTTTCAATAATGGCTGATTCCTGGCCGTTACCCCACTCTCTGAGGATGTCTCAGGAGAGTTGGGATATGCAGAAAAACACATTTCCAATTCAAACGTTGTAATTGTAAGCTCCCACCTACAATATTATTATTATTATTATTATTATTATAATTACACACACATTCTACGCACGCAGACACACACAGACCACTAAGTATGTATGTTCTGTCTTCAGAAGGCGATGAGGAGGATGAAGCCAATAAGATAGAAGCTCTTCACAAGAGGAGAAACCTGCTCGCAGCCTTCAGCAAACTCATCATCTATGACATCGTGGACATGCCCGCTGCTGCAGACATCTTCAAACACTACATGAAGGTGCTGACCTGGTGTCATCTGTCTATCTGACAGATGACAATAGTTGTTTCTGTCCCTGATCCCTGTATGCTTTCACTTCATGTCTGATAGTCACACATCATTATGCTAGCCTCCTGTATCCACAACCAAAGATCTGACTGGTATCTCTCTCTCTCTGTATCTCTCTCTCTCTGTGTATATCTCTCTCTCTCTGTGTCTCTCTCTCTCTCTCTCTCTCTCTGTGTGTATCTCTCTCTGTGTGTATCTCTCTCTCTCTCTCTCTCTGTGTGTATCTCTCTCTCTGTGTGTATCTCTCTCTCTGTGTGTATCTCTCTCTCTGTGTGTATCTCTGTGTGTATCTCTCTCTCTCTCTGTGTATCTCTCTCTCTCTCTCTGTGTATATCTCTCTCTCTGTGTATCTCTCTCTATCTCTGTGTGTATCTCTCTCTCTCTGTGTGTGTATCTCTCTCTCTCTCTGTGTGTGTATCTCTCTCTCTCTCTGTGTGTATCTCTCTCTCTCTGTGTGTGTATCTCTCTCTCTCTCTCTGTGTATATCTCTCTCTCTGTATATCTCTCTCTCTCTCTGTGTGTATCTCTCTCTCTCTCTCTCTGTGTATCTCTCTCTCTCTCTCTCTCTCTGTGTATCTCTCTCTCGCTCTCTCTCTCTGTATCTCTCTCTCGCTCTCTCTGTATCTCTCTCTCGCTCTCTCTGTATATCTCTCTCTCTCTCTCTGTATATATCTCTCTGTATCTGTATATCTCTCTCTCTCTGTATCTGTATATCTCTCTCTCTCTCTGTATATCTCTCTCTCTCTCTCTCTCTCTGTATATCTCTCTGTATCTGTATCTCTCTCTGTATTTGTATCTCTGTATCTCTCTGTATCTGTATCTCTCTGTATCTCTCTCGCTCTCTCTCTCTGTCGCGCTCTCTCTCGCGCTCTCTCTCTCTCGCTCTCTCTCTGTCGCTCTCTCTCTCTGTCGCTCTCTGTCTGTCGCTCTCTCTCTGTCTGTCGCTCTCTCTCTGTCTGTCGCTCTCTCTCTGTCTGTCTGTCTATCTGTATGTCTCTCTGTATGTCTCTCTGTATGTCTCTCTGTATGTCTCTCTGTATGTCTCTCTGTATGTCTCTGTCACTCTCTCTCTCTGTGTCTCTGTATGTCTGTCGCTCTCTGTCGCTCTCTGTCTCTCTCTGTATGTCTCTCTGTATGTCTCTCTCTCTCTCTCTCTCTCTCTCTCTGTCTCTATGTCTGTCACTCTCTCTCTCTGTGTCTCTGTATGTCTGTCTCTCTCTCTCTCTGTCGCTCTCTGTCTCTCTCTCGGTCTTTGTCTCTCTGTCTTTGTATGTCTGTGTCTCTGCCTCTGTATGTCTGTCTGTCGCTCTCTCTCTCTGTCGCTCTCTCTCTCTGTCGCTCTCTCTCTCTGTCGCTCTCTCTCTGTCGCTCTCTCTCTGTCTCTCTCTCTGTCGCTCTCTCTCTGTCGCTCTCTGTATGTCTCTCTGTCTCTCTCTGTATGTCTCTCTGTATGTCTCTCTGTATGTCTCTGTCACTCTCTCTCTCTGTGTCTCTGTATGTCTGTCGCTCTCTGTCTCTCTCTGTACGTCTCTCTGTATGTCTCTCTCTCTCTGTCTCTATGTCTGTCACTCTCTCTGTGTCTCTGTCTCTGTATGTCTGTCGCTCTCTCTCTCTGTCGCTCTCTGTCTCTCTCTCGGTCTTTGTCTCTCTGTCTCTGTCTTTGTATGTCTGTGTCTCTGCCTCTGTATGTCTGTCTGTCGCTCTCTTGTCGCTCTCTCTCTCTGTCGCTCTCTCTCTCTGTCGCTCTCTCTCTCTGTCGCTCTCTCTGTCGCTCTCTCTGTCGCTCTCTCTCTGTCGCTCTCTGTCTCTCTCTGTATGTCTCTCTGTCTCTGTCTGTCACTATCTCTCTGTGTCTCTGTATGTCTGTCGCTCTCTCTCTCTGTCGCTCTCTGTCTCTGTATGTCTGTCGCTCTCTCTCTCTGTCGCTCTCTGTCTCTCTCTCGGTCTTTGTCTCTCTGCCTCTGTATGTCTGTCTCTCTCTGTATGTCTCTCTGTATGTCTCTCTCTGTCTGTCACTCTCTCTCTCTGTCTCTGTATGTCTGTCGCTCTCTCTCTCTGTCTCTCTCTCGGTCTTTGTCTCTCTGTGTCTCTGTCTTTGTATGTCTGTGTCTCTGCCTCTGTATGTCTGTCTCTCTCTCTCTCTGTCGCTCTCTCTCTCTCTCTGTGTCTCTGTCTTTGTATGTCTGTGTCTCTCTGTGTCTCTGCCTCTGTATGTCCCTCTCTGTCTCTGTCTCTCTCTGTCTCTCTCTGTCTCCAGTATTATAATGACTATGGTGATATCATCAAGGAGACTCTCAGTAAGACCAGACAGAGTGATAAGATCCTCTGTGCCAAAACCCTCATCCTCAGTCTGCAACAGGTACTGACACACCCGCTCCACACACACACTGACACCCGCTCCACACACACACTGACACCCGCTCCACACACACACACACACTGACACTCGCTCCACACACACACACACACTGACACTCGCTCCACACACACACACACTGACACCCGCTCCACACACACACACACTGACACCCGCTCCACACACACGCGCACATTGACACCCGCTCCACACACACGCGCACACTGACACCCGCTCCACACACACACACACACACTGACACCCGCTCCACACACACACTGATACCCGCTCCACACACACACACACACACACTGACACCCGCTCCACACACACCACACACACACACTGACACCCACACCACACACACACACTGACACCCGCTCCACACACACGCACACTGACACCCGCTCCACACACACGCACACTGACACCCGCTCCACACACACACACACTGACACCCGCTCCACACACACACACACACACACACTGACACCCACACCACACACACACACTGACACCCGCTCCACACACACGCACACTGACACCCGCTCCACACACACACACACTGACACCCGCTACACACACACACTGACACCCGCTCCACACACACACACACGCACACACTGACACCCGCTCCACACACACACACACACACACTGACACCCGCTCCACACACACCACACACACACACTGACACCCGCTCCACACACACACACACACTGACACCCGCTCCACACACACACACTGACACCCGCTCCACACACACACACACACTGACACCCGCTCCACACACACACACTGACACCCGCACACACACACACACACACACTGACACCCGCACCACACACACCACACACACACTGACACCCGCACCACACACACCACACACACACTGACACCTGCTCCACACACACCACACACTGACACCCGCTCCACACACACCACACACACACACACTGACACCCGCTCCACACACACACACTGACACCTGCTCCACACACACCACACACACACACACTGACACCCGCTACATACACACACTGACACCCGCACACACACACACACACACACACACACACACTGACACCCGCTCCACACACACCACACACACACACACTGACACCCGCTCCACACACACACACACACACACACACTGACACCCGCTCCACACACACCACACACACACACACACACACTGACACCCGCTCCACACACACCACACACTGACACCCGCACCACACACACACACACACACACTGACACCCGCTCCACACACACACACTAACACCTGCTCTACACACACCACACACACACACACACACACTGACACCCGCTACACACACACACTGACACCCGCTACACACACACACACACACTGACACCCGCTACACACACACACACACACACACTGACACCCGCTACACACACACACTGACACCCGCTCCACACACACACACACACACACACTGACACCCGCTACACACACACCACACACACACACTGACACCCGCTCCACACACACACACACACACACTGACACCCGCTCCACACACACACACACACACTGACACCCGCTCCACACACACACACACTGACACCCGCACCACACACACACACACTGACACCCGCACCACACACACACCACACCACACACACACACACACTGACACCCGCTCCACACACACCACACACTGACACCCGCTCCACACACACACACACACACTGACACCTGCTCCACACGCACACACTGACACCCGCTCCACACACACACACACACACACACACACTGACACCCGCTCCACACACACACACACACACACTGACACCCGCTCCACACACACACACACACACACTGACACCCGCTCCACACACACACACACACACACACACACACACACACACACACACACACTGACACCCGCTCCACACACACACACACACACACACTGACACCCGCTCCACACACACACACACACACACACTGACACCCGCTCCACACACACACACACTGACACCCGCACCACACACACACACACTGACACCCGCACCACACACACACACACACTGACACCCGCACCACACACACACTGACACCTGCTCCACACACACACCCGCACCACACACCCGCTCCACACACACGCTCACACACACACACCCACCCGCACACACACACACACACACACACTGACACCCGCTACACACACTGACACCCGCTACACACACACACACACACACACACACACACACTGACACCCGCTACACACACACACACACACACACACACACACACACTGACACCCGCTACACACACACACACACACTGACACCCGCTCCACACACACACACACTGACACACACACACACTGACACCCGCTACACACACACACCACACACACACTGACACCCGCTCCACACACACCACACACACACTGACACCCACTCCACACACACCACACACACACTGACACACACACCACACACACACTGACACCCGCTCCACACACACACACACTGACACCCGCTACACACACACACACACACACACACACACACACACACACACACACACACTGACACCCGCTACACACACACACACTGACACCCGCTACACACACACACACACACACACACACTGACACCCGCTCCACACACACACACACACACTGACACCCACACACACACACACACACACACACACACTGACACCCGCTCCACACACACACTGACACCCGCTCCACCCACACCACACACACACTGACACCCGCTCCACACACACCACACACACACCCACTGACACCCGCTACACACACACACACTGACACTTGCTCCACACACACACCCGCACCACACACACACACTGACACCCGCACCACACACACACACACACACACACACACTGACACCCGCTACGTGCACACACCCGCACCACACACCCGCTACGCACACATACACACCCGTACCACACACACACACACACACACACATGGACACACCCTCACCACTGACACACCCGCACCAGACACACTGACACACACACTCACTGTTCACTGTGTGTGTTGTAGCTGTTCAACGAGCTTCTCCAGGACCAGGGTCCTACTCTGGACAGAACGTCGTCTCACGTCAGCGGCATCAAGGAGTTGGCCCGGCGCTTCGCCCTTACCTTCGGCCTGGACCAGATCAAAACCAGAGAGGCTGTCGCAACGCTGCACAAGTAAGACCCAACACACACACACACACAGATTGTTAGAAAGCTGATGAACTCATTGTTTTATTCTTTAACCTCCAAGAATTGCCCAGTTTCGTCATCTGAGTGCCTTGTTACAATTGCTCCTCCGAGCTCATTGTCACTTCCTCTCTCCCCCCTCGTCCCACTCTTCCTCTCTCCCCCCTCGTCCCACTCTTCCTCTCTCCCCCCTCATCCCACTCTTCCTCTCGTCCCACTCTTCCTCTCGTCCCACTCTTCCTCTCGTCCCACTCTTCCTCTCGTCCCACTCTTCCTCTCGTCCCACTCTTCCTCTCGTCCCACTCTTCCTCTCGTCCCACTCTTCCTCTCGTCCCACTCTTCCTCTCGTCCCACTCTTCCTCTCCCCCCCTCGTCCCACTCTTCCTCTCGTCCCACTCTTCCTCTCGTCCCACTCTTCCTCTCGTCCCACTCTTCCTCTCGTCCCACTCTTCCTCTCGTCCCACTCTTCCTCTCGTCCCACTCTTCCTCTCGTCCCACTCTTCCTCTCGTCCCACTCTTCCTCTCTCCCCCCTCGTCCCACTCTTCCTCTCGTCCCACTCTTCCTCTCGTCCCACTCTTCCTCTCGTCCCACTCTTCCTCTCGTCCCACTCTTCCTCTCGTCCCACTCTTCCTCTCGTCCCACTCTTCCTCTCGTCCCACTCTTCCTCTCGTCCCACTCTTCCTCTCGTCCCACTCTTCCTCTCGTCCCACTCTTCCTCTCGTCCCACTCTTCCTCTCGTCCCACTCTTCCTCTCGTCCCACTCTTCCTCTCGTCCCACTCTTCCTCTCGTCCCACTCTTCCTCTCTCCCCCTCGTCCCACTCTTCCTCTCGTCCACCACTCTTCCTCTCGTCCCACTCTTCCTCTCGTCCCACTCTTCCTCTCGTCCCACTCTTCCCCTCGTCACACTCTTCCTCTCTCCCCCTCGTCCCACTCTTCCTCCTCTCCCCCTCGTCCCACTCTTCCTCTCTCCCCCTCGTCCCACTCTTCCTCTCTCCCCCTCGTCCCACTCTTCCTCTCGTCCCACTCTTCCTCTCGTCCCACTCTTCCTCTCGTCCCACTCTTCCTCTCGTCCCACTCTTCCTCTCTCCCCCCTCGTCCCACTCTTCCCCTCGTCCCACTCTTCCTCTCTCCCCCCTCGTCCCACTCTTCCTCTCTCGTCCCTCGTCACACTCTTCCTCTCGTCACACACTTCCTCTCTCGTCTCCTCCTCTCTCCCCCCTCGTCTCTCCTCCTCTCTCCCCCCTCGTCTCTCTTCCTGTCTCACCCCTCCACAGAGATGGTATAGAGTTTGCCTTTAAGTACCAGAACCCCCATGGTGCAGAGTTCCCTCCTCCTAACCTGGCCTTCCTAGAGGTCCTCTCAGAGTTCTCCTCCAAACTGCTGCGACAGGACAAGAAGACTGTGTAAGTACCTGCCCTGTGTGTGTCAAATTATTATGTCACAATAAGCAGACTGTGTGTGTAACCCGTCTCTCTCCTCCTCCCAGTCACTCGTATCTGGAGAAGTTTATGTCGGAGTCTATGTCTGAGCGTCGTGAGGACGTGTGGCTGCCCTTAATCTCCTACCGGAACAGTCTGCTAACAGGAGGAGAGGATGGGGACCGGATGTCGGTAACGTCAGGCGCCAGCAGCAAGACCAGCTCCATCCGCAGCAAGAAGGGACGGACGCCAATACACAAGAGTAAACGCATCGAGGGTGGGTCTATCTCTCACACAGAGACATGCACTGAGGGTACTAAACATTAGGAACATCTTCCTACTACTGAACAGCCTCAATTCATCAGGACTACAAGGTGTGGAAAGCGTTCCACAGGGATGATGGCCCGTGTTGACTCCAATGCTTCTCACAGTTGTCTTGTTGGCTGGATGTCCTTTGGGTGGTGGACCCTTCTTCATACACACAGGAAACTGTGTAAAAACAGCAGTGCTGCAATTCTTGATACACTGAAACCGGTGCGCCTGTCACCTACCACCATACCCTGTTCAGTCACCTACCACCATACCCTGTTCAGTCACCTACCACCATACCCTGTTCAGTCACCTACCACCATACCCTGTTCAGTCACCTACCACCATACCCTGTTCAGTCACCTACCACCATACCCTGTTCAGTCACCTACCGCCATACCCTGTTCAGTCACCTACCACCATACCCTGTTCAAAGTCACCTACCACCATACCCTGTTCAAAGTCACCTACCGCCGTACCCTGTTCAAAGTCACCTACCGCCGTACCCTGTTCAGTCACCTACCGCCGTACCCTGTTCAGTCACCTACCGCCGTACCCTGTTCAGTCACCTACCACCGTACCCTGTTCAGTCACCTACCACCGTACCCTGTTCAGTCACCTACCACCGTACCCTGTTCAGTCACCTACCACCGTACCCTGTTCAAAGTCACCTACCACCATACCCTGTTCAGTCACCTACCACCATACCCTGTTCAGTCACCTACCGCCGTACCCTGTTCAAAGTCACCTACCACCATACCCTGTTCAGTCACCTACCGCCGTACCCTGTTCAAAGTCACCTACCACCATACCCTGTTCAGTCACCTACCACCATACCCTGTTCAGTCACCTACCGCCGTACCCTGTTCAAAGTCACCTACCACCGTACCCTGTTCAGTCACCTACCACCGTACCCTGTTCAGTCACCTACCACCATACCCTGTTCAGTCACCTACCACCATACCCTGTTCAAATCTTTTGTTTTACCCAATCACCCTCTGAATGGCGCACACACACAATCCTTCTTTAACCTGTGTCCTCCCCTTCATCTACACTGATTGAAGTGGATTTAACAAGTGACATACATATATATATATATATAAGGGATCATAACTGTCACCAGGTCAGTCTGTCATGGAAAGAGCAGGTGTTTCTAATGTGTTGTACACTCCCTGTATAAATACAAGTACCTACAGATGTTGCTAAAATGTGAGTTTTTCTCCGTCTCTCTCTCTCTGTCGGCCCACTAGAGGAGAGTAGTGTGGAGGCCTCCTGGCTTCGTGGTAATGACAGCCTCCAGACACCGGGGGCGCTAACCACCCCTCAGCTCACCTCCACCGTCCTCAGAGAAAACCCACGGCAGGCGGTGGACACACACCTACCTGACCACGACTCTGAACCTGGCTCAGAGAACGACTATGTACACAAGTAAGTGTGTGTGGTGTGTGTGTGTGTGTGTGCGTGTGTGTGTGTTTGTAACCCTCTACTCTGCAGTCCCCAGATGCAGATGTCTTGGCTCGGCCAACAGAAGATGGAGGACAGCAGGAAGGATAGAACAGCCATGAACTACATGAAGGCCCGCAACCAGACTGTCAGACAAACTGTGTACGTGTCTAGTGTGTGTGTACGTGTCTAGTGTGTGTACGTGTCTAGTGTGTGTACGTGTCTAGTGTGTGTACGTGTCTAGTGTGTGTGTGTACGTGTCTAGTGTGTGTGTGTGTACGTGTCTAGTGTGTGTGTACGTGTCTAGTGTGTGTCTAGTGTGTGCGTGTCTAGTGTGTGTGTGCGTGTGTGTGCGTGTCTAGTGTGTGTGTTCGTGTCCAGTGTGTGTGTGTCCAGTGTGTGTGTGTCCAGTGTGTGTGTGTCCAGTGTGTGTGTGTCCAGTGTGTGTGTGTCCAGTGTGTGTGTGTCCAGTGTGTGTGTGTCCAGTGTGTGTGTGTCCAGTGTGTGTGTGTCCAGTGTGTGTGTGTGTCCAGTGTGTGTGTGTGTCTAGTGTGTGTGTCTAGTGTGCGCGCGCGTGTCTAGTGTGCGCGCGCGTGTCTAGTGTCTAGTGTGTGTGCGTGCGTGTCTAGTGTGTGTGCCTAGTGCGTGTGTGTGTGTGCGTGTCTAGTGTGTGTGCGTGTCTAGTGTGTGTGTGTGCGTGTCTAGTGTGCGTGTCTAGTGTGTGTCTAGTGTGCGTGTTTAGTGTGTGTGCGTGTCTAGTGTGTGTGCGTGTCTAGTGTGCGTGCGTGTCTAGCGTGCGTGCGTGTCTAGTGTGCGTGCGTGTCTAGTGTGCGTGCGTGTCTAGTGTGTGTGTGTGCGTGTCTAGTGCGTGTCTAGTGTCTAGTGCGTGTCTAGTGTGTGTGTGTGTGTGTGTGTGCGTGCGTGTCTAGTGTGTGTGCGTGCGTGTCTAGTGTGTGTGCGTGCGTGTCTAGTGTCTAGTGTGTGTGCGTGCGTGTCTAGTGTGTGTGCGTGCGTGTCTAGTGTGTGTGCGTGCGTGTCTAGTGTGCGTGTCTTGCGTGTCTAGTGTCTGTGCGTGTCTAGTGCGTGTCTAGTGCGTGTCTGTCTAGTGTGTGTCTAGTGTGTGTCTAGCGTGTGTCTAGCGTGTGTCTGGCGTGTGTCTGTCTAGCGTGTGTCTAGCGTGTGTCTAGAGTGTGTCTAGCGTGTGTCTAGCGTGTGTCTAGCGTGTGTCTAGAGTGTGTCTAGCGTGTGTCTAGCGTGTGTCTAGCGCGTGTTAGTGTCTGTCTAGTGCGTGTCTGGCGCGTGTCTGGCGCGTGTCTAGTGCGTGTGCGTGTCTGGCGCGTGTCTGGCGCGTGTCTAGTGCGTGTGCGTGTCTGGCGCGTGTCTGGCGCATGTGCGGCGCGTGTCTAGCGCGTGTGCGGCGCGTGTCTAGCGCGTGTGCGGCGCGTGTCTAGTGCGTGTTAGTGTCTGTCTGGTGCGTGTGTGTCTGGTGCGTGTGTGTCTGGTGCGTGTGTGTCTGGCGCGTGTCTGGTGCGTGTGTGTCTGGTGCGTGTGTGTCTGGTGCGTGTGTGTCTGGCGCGTAGTTTGTGTCTGGCGCGTAGTTTGTGTCTGGCGCGTAGTTTGTGTCTGGCGCGTAGTTTGTGTCTGGCGCGTAGTTTGTGTCTGGCGCGTAGTTTGTGTCTGGCGCGTAGTTTGTGTCTGGCGCGTAGTTTGTGTCTGGCGCGTAGTTTGTGTCTGGCGCGTAGTTTGTGTCTGGCGCGTAGTTTGTGTCTGGCGCGTAGTTTGTGTCTGGCGCGTAGTTTGTGTCTGGCGCGTAGTTTGTGTCTGGCGCGTAGTTTGTGTCTGGCGCGTAGTTTGTGTCTGGCGCGTAGTTTGTGTCTGGCGCGTAGTTTGTGTCTGGCGCGTAGTTTGTGTCTGGCGCGTAGTTTGTGTCTGGCGCGTAGTTTGTGTCTAGTGTGTGTCTAGTGTGTGTCTAGTGTGTGTCTAGCGCGTGTCTAGTGCGTGTGTGTGCGTGTCCAGCGCGTGTCTAGTGCGTGTGTGTGCGTGTCTAGCGTGTATGTACTGACCCCCCACCTCTCTCTAGTCTAGTGTGTGTATGTACTGACCCCCCCCACCCTCTCTCTCTCTCTCTCTCTCTCTCTCTCTCTCTCTAGTCTAGTGTGTGTATGTACTGACCCCCCACCTCTCTCTCTCTAGTCTAGTGTGTGTATGTACTGACCCCCCCCCACCTCTCTCTCTCTCTAGTCTAGTGTGTGTATGTACTGACCCCCTACCTCTCTCTCTAGTCTAGTGTGTGTATGTACTGACCCCCCCCACTCTCTCTCTCTCTCTCTCTAGTCTAGTGTGTGTATGTACTGACCCCCCCCACCTCTCTCTCTCTAGTCTAGTGTGTGTATGTACTAACCCCCCACTCCTCTCTCTCTCTCTCTCTCTCTCTCTAGTCTAGTGTGTATGTACTGACCCCCACCTCTCTCTCTCTCTCTCTAGTCTAGTGTGTGTAAGTACTGAACCCCCACCTCTCTCTCTCTCTCTCTCTAGTCTAGTGTGTGTATGTACTGACCCCCCACCTCTCTCTCTCTAGTCTAGTGTGTGTATGTACTGACCCCCCCACTCTCTCTCTCTCTCTCTCTAGTCTAGTGTGTGTAT
>NC_088218.1:17139644-17164644 GCF_036934945.1 Oncorhynchus masou masou
GTGTGTATGTACTGACCCCCCCCACACCTCTCTCTCTCTCTCTCTCTCTCTCTCTCTCTCTCTCTCTCTCTCGTCTAGTGTGTGTATGTACTGACCCCCCCACACCTCTCTCTCTAGTCTAGTGTGTGTATGTACTGACCCCCCCACACCCCCTCTCTCTCTCTAGTCTAGTGTGTGTATGTTCTGACCCCCCACCTCTCTCTCTCTCTCTAGTATAGTGTGTGTTTGTACTGACCCCCCCACCTCTCTCTCTCTCTAGTCTAGTGTGTATATGTACTGACCCCCCCACCTCTCTCTCTAGTCTATTGTGTGTATGTTCTGACCCCCACCTCTCTCTCTCTCTAGTCTAGTGTGTGTATGTACTGACCCCCACCCTCTCTCTCTCTCTCTCTCTAGTCTAGTGTGTGTATGTTCTGACCCCCCCCCTCTCTCTCTCTCTCTCTCTAGTCTAGTGTGTGTATGTTCTGACCCCCACCCTCTCTCTCTGTCTCTCTAGTGTGTGTATGTACTGACCCCCCCCCTCTCTCTCTCTCTCTCTCTCTCTCTCTAGTCTAGTGTGTGTATGTACTGACCCCCCCCCAACTCTCTCTCTCTCTCTCTCTAGTCTAGTGTGTGTATGTACTGACCCCCCCACCTCTCTCTCTCTCTCTAGTCTAGTGTGTGTATGTACTGACCCCCCCCACACCTCTCTCTCTCTCTCTCTCTCTCTCTAGTCTAGTGTGTGTATGTTCTGACCCCCCACCTCTCTCTCTCTCTCTAGTCTAGTGTGTGTATGTACTGACCCCCCCACCTCTCTCTCTCTCTAGTCTAGTGTGTATATGTACTGACCCCCCACCTCTCTCTCTCTCTAGTCTAGTGTGTATATGTACTGACCCCCCACCTCTCTCTCTCTCTCGTCTAGTGTGTGTATGTTCTGACCCCCACCTCTCTCTCTCTCTCTAGTCTAGTGTGTGTATGTTCTGACCCCCCCACCTCTCTCTCTCTCTCTCTCTCTCTAGTCTAGTGTGTGTATGTTCTGACCCCCACCTCTCTCTCTCTGTCTCTCTAGTGTGTGTATGTACTGACCCCCCCACCTCTCTCTCTCTCTCTCTCTCTCTCTAGTCTAGTGTGTGTATGTACTGACCCCCCCCCTCTCTCTCTCTCTCTCTCTCTAGTCTAGTGTGTATATGTACTGACCCCCCACTCTCTCTCTCTCTAGTCTAGTGTGTATATGTACTGACCCCCCACCTCTCTCTCTCTCTAGTCTAGTGTGTGTATGTACTGACCCCCACTCTCTCTCTCTCTAGTCTAGTGTGTGTATGTTCTGACCCCCCCCTCTCTCTCTCTCTCTCTCTAGTCTAGTGTGTGTATGTTCTGACCCCCCACCTCTCTCTCTCTCTGTCTCTCTAGTGTGTGTATGTACTGACCCCCCACCCCTCCTCTCTCTCTCTCTCTCTCTCTCTCTCTCTCTCTCTCTCTAGTCTAGTGTGTGTATGTACTGACCCCCCCCCTCTCTCTCTCTCTCTCTCTCTCTCTAGTCTAGTGTGTGTATGTACTGACCCCCCCCACCTCTCTCTCTCTCTCTCTAGTCTAGTGTGTGTATGTACTGACCCCCCCACCTCTCTCTCTCTAGTCTAGTGTGTGTATGTACTAACCCCCCCCACTCTCTCTCTCTCTCTCTCTCTCTCTCTCTCTCTCTAGTCTAGTGTGTATGTACTGACCCCCCACCCCACCTCTCTCTCTCTCTCTCTAGTCTAGTGTGTAAGTACTGACCCCCCCCTCTCTCTCTCTCTCTCTCTCTAGTCTAGTGTGTGTATGTACTGACCCCCCCACCTCTCTCTCTCTAGTCTAGTGTGTGTATGTACTGACCCCCCACCTCTCTCTCTCTCTCTCTCTAGTCTAGTGTGTGTATGTACTGACCCCCCACTCTCTCTCTCTCTCTCTCTCTAGTCTAGTGTGTGTATGTACTGACCCCCACCTCTCCCTCTCTCTCTCTCTCTAGTCTAGTGTGTGTATGTACTGACCCATCCACCTCTCTCTCTCTCTAGTCTAGTGTGTGTATGTACTGACCCCCCACCTCTCTCTCTCTCTAGTCTAGTGTGTGTATGTACTGACCCCCCACCCTCTCTCTCTCTCTCTCTAGTCTAGTGTGTGTATGTACTGACCCCCCCCCCCTCTCTCTCTCTAGGCTAGTGTGTATGTACTGACCCCCCCACTCTCTCTCTCTCTAGTCTAGTGTGTGTATGTACTGACCCCCCCCCACTCTCTCTCTCTCTAGTCTAGTGTGTGTATGTACTGACCCATCCACTCTCTCTCTCTCTCTAGTCTAGTGTGTGTATGTACTGACCCCCCCACTCTCTCTCTCTCTAGTCTAGTGTGTGTATGTACTGACCCCCCCACCTCTCTCTCTCTCTAGTCTAGTGTGTGTATGTACTGACCCATCCACCTCTCTCTCTCTCTCTAGTCTAGTGTGTGTATGTTCTGACCCCCCCACCTCTCTCTCTCTCTCTAGTCTAGTGTGTGTATGTTCTGACCCCCCCACCTCTCTCTCTCTAGTCTAGTGTGTGTATGTACTGACCCATCCACCTCTCTCTCTCTCTCTAGTCTAGTGTGTGTATGTACTGACCCATCCACCTCTCTCTCTCTCTAGTCTAGTGTGTGTATGTACTGATCCCCCACCTCTCTCTCTCTCTAGTCTAGTGTGTGTATGTACTGATCCCCCACCTCTCTCTCTCTCTAGTCTAGTGTGTGTATGTACTGATCCCCCCCTCTCTCTCTCTCTCTCTCTCTAGTCTAGTGTGTGTATGTACTGACCCCCCCCCTCTCTCTCTCTCTCTCTCTCTCTCTCTCTAGTCTCTCTCTCTCTCTCTCTCTCTCTCTCGTCTAGTGTGTGTATGTACTGACCCCCCCCACACCTCTCTCTCTCTAGTCTAGTGTGTGTATGTACTGACCCCCCCCACACTCTCTCTCTCTCTCTAGTCTAGTGTGTGTATGTTCTGACCCCCCACCTCTCTCTCTCTCTAGTCTAGTGTGTGTTTGTACTGACCCCCCCACCTCTCTCTCTCTCTAGTCTAGTGTGTATATGTACTGACCCCCCACCTCTCTCTCTAGTCTATTGTGTGTATGTTCTGACCCCCCTCTCTCTCTCTCTAGTCTAGTGTGTGTATGTACTGACCCCCACTCTCTCTCTCTCTCTCTAGTCTAGTGTGTGTATGTTCTGACCCCCCCACCTCTCTCTCTCTCTCTCTCTAGTCTAGTGTGTGTATGTTCTGACCCCCCACCTCTGTCTCTCTAGTGTGTGTATGTACTGACCCCCCCCACCTCTCTCTCTCTCTCTCTCTCTCTCTCTCTCTCTCTCTCTCTAGTCTAGTGTGTGTATGTACTGACCCCCCCCACCTCTCTCTCTCTCTCTAGTCTAGTGTGTGTATGTACTGACCCCCCACTCTCTCTCTCTCTCTAGTCTAGTGTGTGTATGTACTGACCCCCCCACACCCTCTCTCTCTCTCTCTCTCTCTCTCTCTAGTCTAGTGTGTGTATGTTCTGACCCCCCACCTCTCTCTCTCTAGTCTAGTGTGTGTATGTACTGACCCCCCCCCACCTCTCTCTCTCTCTAGTCTAGTGTGTATATGTACTGACCCCCCCACCTCTCTCTCTCTCTAGTCTAGTGTGTATATGTACTGACCCCCCCACTCTCTCTCTCTCTAGTCTAGTGTGTGTATGTACTGACCCCCCCCTCTCTCTCTCTCTCTAGTCTAGTGTGTGTATGTTCTGACCCCCCACCTCTCTCTCTCTCTCTCTCTAGTCTAGTGTGTGTATGTTCTGACCCCCCACCTCTCTCTCTCTGTCTCTCTAGTGTGTGTATGTACTGACCCCCCCCCTCTCTCTCTCTCTCTCTCTCTCTAGTCTAGTGTGTGTATGTACTGACCCCCCCACCTCTCTCTCTCTCTCTCTCTCTCTAGTCTAGTGTGTGTATGTACTGACCCCCCACCTCTCTCTCTCTCTCTAGTCTAGTGTGTGTATGTACTGACCCCCCCACCTCTCTCTCTAGTCTAGTGTGTGTATATACTGACCCCCCCACCTCCCTATCTCTCTCTAGTCTAGTGTGTGTATGTTCTGACCCCCCCCCACCTCTCTCTAGTCTAGTGTGTATGTACTGACCCCCCCACCTCTCTCTCTCTAGTCTAGTGTGTGTATGTTCTGACCCCCCCACCTCTCTCTCTCTAGTCTAGTGTGTGTATGTTCTGACCCCCCCACCTCTCTCTAGTCTAGTGTGTGTATTTTCTGACCCCCCCACCTCTCTCTCTCTCTCTCTCTAGTCTAGTGTGTATGTACTGACCCCCCCACCTCTCTCTCTCTCTAGTCTAGTGTGTGTATGTACTGACCCCCCCACCTCTCTCTCTCTAGTCTAGTGTGTGTATGTACTGACCCCCCGCTCTCTCTCTCTCTAGTCTAGTGTGTGTATGCACTGACCCCCCCACCTCTCTCTCTCTCTCTAGTCTAGTGTGTGTATGTACTGACCCCCCCCCACCTCTCTCTCTCTCTCTCTAGTCTAGTGTGTGTATGTACTGACCCCCCCACCTCTCTCTCTCTCTCTCTCTCTAGTCTAGTGTGTGTATGTACTGACCCCCTACCTCTCTCTCTCTCTAGTCTAGTGTGTGTATGTACTGACCCCCCACCTCTCTCTCTCTCTCTGGTCTAGTGTGTGTATGTACTGACCCCCCCCACTTCTCTCTCTCTAGTCTAGTGTGTGTATGTACTGACCCCCCCACCTCCTCTCTCTCTATCTCTCTCTAGTCTAGTGTGTGTATGTTCTGACCCCCCACCTCTCTCTCTCTAGTCTAGTGTGTGTATGTACTGCCCCCCCACCTCTCTATCTCTCTCTAGTCTAGTGTGTGTATGTACTGACCCCCCCACCTCTCTCTCTCTCTAGTCTAGTGTGTATATGTACTGCCCCCCACCTCTCTATCTCTCTCTAGTCTAGTGTGTGTATGTACTGCCCCCCCACCTCTCTATCTCTCTCTAGTCTAGTGTGTGTATGTACTGACCCCCCCCACTTCTCTCTCTCTAGTCTAGTGTGTGTATGTACTGACCCCCACCTCTCTCTCTCTCTCTCTCTCTCTAGTCTAGTGTGTGTATGTTCTGACCCCCCACCTCTCTCTCTCTAGTCTAGTGTGTGTATGTACTGCCCCCCCACCTCTCTATCTCTCTCTAGTCTAGTGTGTGTATGTACTGACCCCCCCACACCTCTCTATCTCTCTCTAGTCTAGTGTGTGTATGTACTGACCCCCCACCTCTCTCTCTCTCTAGTCTAGTGTGTGTATGTACTGCCCCCCCACCTCTCTCTCTCTCTCTAGTCTAGTGTGTGTATGTACTGACCCCCCACCTCTCTCTCTCTAGTCGTGGTCTGATGGAGGATGACGCAGAGCCAATCTTTGAGGACGTCATGATGTCATCGCGAGGTCAACTGGAGGACATGAACGAGGAGTTCGAAGACACCATGGTCATCGACCTGGTCAGTGACATTACTTCCTGTCTGTCGTGTTTGATTCGATCGTCAATTCTGTTGTGTAATTTGTCCAGTGTGTATCGCTTCATTCGTTGATTCTGGCGTTCTGTCGTTCCAGCCTCCCTCCAGGAACAGGCGTGAGAGGGCGGAGCTCAGACCAGACTTCTTCGACTCAGCAGCCATGATCGAGGACGAGTCGGTAAGCAGAACACACACACAGCCTTGCAGTGGTAAACCAGTGTGACCCTAAGACATGATCCATGATGATATCTGTCTTTTAACGACATCTCTTTCGTCCGTTATCCCAGGGTTTCACCATGCCCATGTTCTGATCCAGTGTTCCCAGTCCTTCCTGGAAGGGGGAGGGGCCTTCTACAGGATGAGCTGTCACTCAAACGTCAGACTGTCTGTCAGAACTTTTATCACACACACTTGAACACCCAGACGATCAGCCAGTTGACGGCCTTGTGTTTGTGTGTGGATCTGTTGGGATCTACCCTGAAGCTCCAGGGATCCACTCAATGGCCGGCCTGAAGGATCCCACTCAATCCTGAGAATTTCGGACAAAATATCGTACATAGAGAAGATCTTTTATCGTTCAGTGGACGTGTGGGTGTGTTGGCTACAAACCAGACAGAATATCAGACAAAATATCGTACAAAACATTGTTCCACATTTCTTTAAAAATATTGTAAACTTTCGGCCCTTCCTTCCTGACTTGTTTTAAATTCCTGTTATTGTTAGCGTTCTGGCTAATCTTTCCGCTAGCTCTGTGGTACTCATGGCCCTGTGCGCCCGGCTATACAGTCCCCCATGCCACACAGTTGTATGGTTGTTTCGTTCCACTTCCGACGTCATGTATAGACCCCCCCCCCGATGGAACTTGATATTTAATGTGATAAATCTTTACTCTTTCATTTCTTTACTCTCTCACTCCTGTCTCTCTTTACTCTCTCTTCCCTTTCGATAGTGTTGAGAATATCCTGTATTTGGTTTTATTGGCAAATGCACCAAACAGCAAGCAATGGGACCAGAACTAGAAGAGTTCTCACTGGCCATACAAGACGCTGTTACATCATAGCCAAATCCCAAGCCCCTCCCCCTCAGAGCTTCAGACAGACACACCCACGGTGGAATCGCGGCTTTTTAAAGACATTTTAAAAATAAATATATTTTGAATTTCAGTAGCTTTAGTACAAAGTTTTAAATGAAGTGAGTTTTTAATTTTTTTGTCTGATTTATTTGTTTGTACAGTTATCTTTCTGAAAAAGTATCTTGTTTGTTGCCAAACGGTTGCCTAAATGCTTATATCTGATTAGGCCCTACTGCTCAGGCTGTTGCCATGGATACCCAGCCTGTTAAGCGCCATATAAGGGTGTGTCCAGTGCGACCATAGATAGTTGTGCAGGCTCAGTCTAAAGTGACTTCCTTTTCATCTGCACTGATGAGGAAGAACTGGACAGGTAACTGCTAATATCCAGTAGCCTGTCCTATTTTCAGATCAGTGCAAATGAAGGTGGAGACCAGCAGAGAATACCCCTCTAGTCTTATGTGGCTGTAGTTACACATAACAGTTGATTGGTTGTCTTATCACTTTGACCCACCCCTATTGTTCTTCTACTGGCTGGTTAAGCTGTCCTTCTGTAAATATCAGAGATGATTGGTTCTTTCTGTAGCGATGGCATCACCTGCCCTTTAATAACCTTCTAAAATACTGTGGTTTTTTTTCTTCCTGTGAACTTGTTGATCTTATCTTTTTTAAATAAATAAAATCTGTAATCTAATCCTGGATTGTGTGTTTTGGACCGGTTCAAAGAATAGACTCTACATATACATACATATAGACCCTACGGAAAGTATTCAGACCCCTTGACTTTTCACATTTTGTTACGTTACAGCCTTATTAAAAAAAGGATTAAATGTTTCCCTTATCAATGACAAAGTGAAAACAGGTTGACATTTTTGCACATTTGTAAAAAAACAACCTGAATTTACCAATATTCAGACTCTTTGCTGTGAGACTAAATTGAGCTCAGGTGCATTCTGTTTCCCTCTGTCATCCTTGAACCTGATTTGGAATAAGGCCGCAACATAATGTGGAATATTTTCCAAATGCACTGTGTATATAAAAATAAGACAAGCTGTCTACTTGATTCCAGAGGGGGAGGACCAAGAACTATGGAGACTGAGCCCCAACAACAGTATCTGTACTTTTTTTCTCCATACATTTTCCCTGACACCCAAAGTACTCATTACAAGTCCAATTCTTAAACTGAACAAGAGAACATCCCTCCTGCCTCTCATCTGGAAGACTTACTAAATGTCACTTGGTGAGCCTCTGGCTCTCCGTATATAGTACCAAAATGGCTGCTGTCAAATTTGCTTAATGTAAGGAATTTTAAAGTTATACTTTTACTTTTGACACTTAAGTATATTTTAGCAATTACATTACACACACGTTCAAACTCATTGGGATATAAAAGTTCTGTCTCACACACGGACATCTTTACAATTTCAATGATTTTATTTAACAAACCAGTCTGTTGATTTAACCAGACAGAAAAATGCTGATTCCTCCTAACAAGTCCCACAGGGTTAGGGACAGATAAGGATCTAATCCAGGGCTCTCCAACCCTGTTCCTGTAACTGACCTGATTCAGCTTATCAACCAACAAATTGTTAAAATTCCTAGATTAACTGAAAACCTGATTCAGGAGCTTATCCAGGAACAGGGTTGGAGTGAAAACCTACAAGGTATCAGGAACAGGGTTGCGAAAACCTAGGATTCCAGGAACAGGGTTGGAGTGAAAACCTACAGGAAGGTAGCTCTCCAGGAACAGGGTTGGAGTGAAAACCTACAGGAAGGTATCTCTCCAGGAACAGGGTTGGAGTGAAAACCTACAGGTAGGTATCTCTCCAGGAACAGGGTTGGAGTGAAAACCTACAGGTAGGTATCTCTCCAGGAACAGGGTTGGAGTGAAAACCTACAGGTAGGTATCTCTCCAGGAACAGGGTTGGAGTGAAAACCTACAGGTAGGTATCTCTCCAGGAACAGGGTTGGAGTGAAAACCTACAGGTAGGTATCTCTCCAGGAACAGGGTTGGAGTGAAAACCTACAGGAAGGTATCTCTCCAGGAACAGGGTTGGAGTGAAAACCTACAGGTAGGTATCTCTCCAGGAACAGGGTTGGAGAGCCCTGCTCTAAGCTACAGGTGAAATTAGAGACCGACAGGTCGGGTGGTTGAAGGTGTCTGTTAGAGTGGGATGTTGGCGTGTTTCTTCCAGGGGTTGGTCTGTTTCTTGGAGGCCAGAACCTCCAGATCCCTACAGATCCTCTTCCGGGTGGTCGACGGCACGATGATGTCATCCACGAACCCTAAAACACACACAGTTACTATGTAGGAGTGGGTGTAATGTTTGTTGGAACGGATGGAGTGTGTGTGTGTGTGTACCTCTGACAGCAGCAGGGAAAGGGTTGGCAAACTTCTCTACGTATTCAGCCTCCTGCTCTGCCTGGTTGGATTTCCCTCTGAAGATGATCTGTACAGCACCCTGGGAACATGTCAGAGAGGCAGACATGTTGGATGTTTTCAAGTGAGCACTAACCTTTTCCCATTTTGACATTGTGAATGTTACCTTGGTCTTGTGTAGAAGGTGTGTGTGTGTTGTGTTACCTTGGTCTTGTGTAGAAGGTGTGTGTTGTGTTACCTTGTTGTGTAGAAGGTGTGTGTGTGTTGTGTTACCTCGGTCTTGTGTAGAAGGTGTGTGTTGCGTTACCTTGGTCTTGTGTAGAAGGTGTGTGTTGCGTTACCTTGGTCTTGTGTAGAAGGTGTGTGTGTTGTGTTACCTCGGTCTTGTGTAGAAGGTGTGCGTTGTTACCTTGGTCTTGTGTAGAAGGTGTGTGTTGTTACCTTGGTCTTGTGTAGAAGGTGTGTGTGTTGTGTTACCTTGGTCTTGTGTAGAAGGTGTGTGTGTTGTGTTACCTTGGTCTTGTGTAGAAGGTGTGTGTGTTGCGTTACCTTGGTCTTGTGTAGAAGGTGTGCGTGTTGCGTTACCTTGTTGTGTAGAAGGTGTGTGTGTTGTGTTACCTTGGTCTTGTGTAGAAGGTGTGTGTGTTGTGTTACCTTGGTCTTGTGTAGAAGGTGTGCGTGTTGCGTTACCTCGGTCTTGTGTAGAAGATGTGTGTGTTGTGTTACCTCGGTCTTGTGTAGAAGGTGTGTGTGTTGCGTTACCTTGTTGTGTAGAAGGTGTGTGTGTTGTGTTACCTTGGTCTTGTGTAGAAGGTGTGCGTGTTGCGTTACCTTGTTGTGTAGAAGGTGTGTGTGTTGTGTTACCTTGGTCTTGTGTAGAAGGTGTGCGTGTTGCGTTACCTTGTTGTGTAGAAGGTGTGTGTGTTGTGTTACCTTGGTCTTGTGTAGAAGGTGTGTGTGTTGCGTTACCTTGGTCTTGTGTAGAAGGTGTGTGTGTTGCGTTACCTCGGTCTTGTGTAGAAGGTGTGCGTGTTGTGTTACCTTGGTCTTGTGTAGAAGGTGTGTGTGTTGTGTTACCTTGTTGTGTAGAAGGTGTGCGTGTTGCGTTACCTTGTTGTGTAGAAGGTGTGTGTGTTGTGTTACCTCGGTCTTGTGTAGAAGGTGTGTGTGTTGCGTTACCTTGTTGTGTAGAAGGTGTGTGCTGCATTACCTTGGTCTTGTGTAGAAGGTGTGTGTGTTGTGTTACCTTGGTCTTGTGTAGAAAGTGTGTGTGTTGCGTTACCTTGGTCTTGTGTAGAAGGTGTGCGTGTTGCGTTACCTCGGTCTTGTGTAGAAGATGTGTGTGTTGTGTTACCTCGGTCTTGTGTAGAAGGTGTGCGTGTTGCGTTACCTTGTTGTGTAGAAGGTGTGTGTGTTGTGTTACCTTGGTCTTGTGTAGAAGATGTGTGTGTTGTGTTACCTCGGTCTTGTGTAGAAGGTGTGCGTGTTGCGTTACCTTGTTGTGTAGAAGGTGTGTGTGTTGTGTTACCTTGGTCTTGTGTAGAAAGTGTGTGTGTTGCGTTACCTTGGTCTTGTGTAGAAGGTGTGTGTGTTGTGTTACCTTGGTCTTGTGTAGAAGGTGTGTGTTGCGTTACCTTGGTCTTGTGTAGAAGATGTGTGTGTTGCGTTACCTCGGTCTTGTGTAGAAGATGTGTGTGTTGCGTTACCTCGGTCTTGTGTAGAAGGTGTGTGTGTTGTGTTACCTTGGCTCCCATCACGGCCACCTCTGCAGACGGCCAGGCGTAGTTCACATCTCCTCTCAGGTGCTTGGAACTCATGACGTCATACGCTCCTCCGTAGGCCTTCCTCGTGATGATGGTGATCTTGGGGACGGTGGCCTCAGCAAAGGCAAACAGTAGCTTGGCCCCGTGTCGGATGATACCGCCATACTCCTGAGACGTACCTGAGAGAAACGGCGAGGAAGGTGGAATCCTCTGGTTTGAAACAAATCTAACTTGTTTTGATTAAAAATGACAGTTGATCGCAGTACGGACGTTTCACAATTTATGTGAAAGCTGTCCAGTGAGTCATCTGCCAATTATTCATGAGGAAAGTCAGACTTGAGCACTACCTGGCAGGAAACCAGGCACGTCCACGAAGGTGAGGATGGGGATGTTGAAAGCATCACAGAAACGAACGAAGCGAGCTCCCTTCACTGATGAGTTAATGTCCAGACAACCTGCACACACACAGGAGAAGTATCATTATCATCATCACCCCCACCGTCAACATTCCACCACCACCATCATCATTATTATCGTCATAACCACCACCATCATCATCGTCATCACCACCACTACCACCGTCATTATCGTCACCATCATTACCACCATCACAACCACCACCATCATCATCACTAATCCATCTGACTCTACTACTCACCAGACGCTACTTTAGGTTGATTCCCTACAATTCCAACAGTTCGTCCGTTCATGCGAGCGAATCCCACTACGATGTTTTTAGCGTAGTTAGGCATGATCTCAAAGAACTCCCTCTCGTCCGCAATCTAAAGTTAAAACCACAGATCAATAGACAACAGGCTATGTGTGTGTGTGTGTGTGTGTGTGTGTGTGTGTGTCCTACCCCCTGGATGATGTCCAGCATGTCGTAGGCTTTAGTGGTCTCAAAGGGAACAATGGTGTCCAGACCAGGAACCAGTCTATCACTGGAGAGGAGAGAGATCAAACATCCTCCAAAGGCTATTCATATGGATTACATTTCAGGAATATCCCAAATGCCATGGTCAGTTCTGGGATTGGCTAGTCTGTCAGAGGTGTTCTGTGGTTGGGTACCTAGGGTCGTGGCACTCAGTAACGGGGGCGGGGTCCTGGTTGCTAAGAGGAAGGAAGTTGAAGAAGTTTCGGAGGTTGAGCAGAGCATCGATGTCGTTCTCAAACGCACGGTGAGCGACGCCTGACACGGCGGTGTGTGTTTTAGCTCCTCCCAGTTCCTCCTGAGTGACGTCTTCATTGGTGACAGACTTCACTACGTCAGGACCTGTGATGAACAGGTATGAGGTGTCCTACACACACACACACAAAATCAAAGATCTGGATATAACCCATGTTAGTTGTATTAATTGTACAGTAAATCTATACAGGAAGGGTCCTGTGGTTCTCCTATACTGTGTGTGTCTTACCTTGACCATAAAGGTGAAGTCGGTCAGGGCAGGAGAGTAGACAGCTCCTCCAGCACAGGGACCCATGATCAGAGAGATCTGAGGAACCACACCTGAAGCCATCACATTCCTCTACAGAGACAAGGAGAGACCAGAAGAGAGCGTGAGACAGGAAGAGAGCGAGAGACCGGGAGAGACAGGAAGAGAGCGAGAGACAGGAAGAGAGCGAGAGACTGGGAGAGACCGGGAGAGAGCGAGAGACCGGGAGAGAGCGAGAGAGCGGAAGAGAGCGAGAGACCGGAAGAGAGCGAGAGAGAGACCGGGAGAGAGCGAGACCGGGAGAGAGCGAGAGACCGGAAGAGAGCGAGAGAGCGAGAGACCGGGAGAGAGCGAGAGACCGGGAGAGACCGGAAGAGAGCGAGAGACCGGGAGAGAGCGAGAGACCGGGAGAGAGCGAGAGACCGGGAGAGAGCGAGAGAGACAGGGAGAGAGCGAGAGACCGCGAGAGAGACAGGGAGAGAGGAGAGAGACAGGGAGAGAGCGAGAGAGACAGGGAGAGAGCGAGAGAGACAGGGGAGAGCGAGAGAGACAGGGAGAGAGCGAGAGAGACAGGGGGAGAGAGAGACAGGGAGAGAGAGACAGGGAGAGAGCGAGAGAGACAGGGAGAGAGCGAGAGAGACAGGGAGAGAGCGAGAGAGACAGGGAGAGAGCGAGAGAGACAGGGAGAGAGCGAGAGAGACAGGGAGAGAGCGAGAGAGACAGGGAGAGAGCGAGAGAGACAGGGAGAGAGCGAGAGACAGGGAGAGAGCGAGAGACAGGGAGAGAGCGAGAGACCGGGAGAGAGCGAGAGACCGGGAGAGACCGGAAGAGAGCGAGAGACCGGGAGAGAGCGAGAGAGACAGGGAGAGAGCGAGAGAGACAGGGAGAGAGCGAGAGAGACAGGGAGAGAGCGAGAGAGACAGGGAGAGAGCGAGAGAGACAGGGAGAGAGCGAGAGAGACAGGGAGAGAGCGAGAGACAGGGAGAGAGCGAGAGAGACAGGGAGAGAGCGAGAGAGACAGGGAGAGAGCGAGAGACAGGGAGAGAGCGAGAGACAGGGAGAGAGCGAGAGACAGGGAGAGAGCGAGAGACAGGGAGAGAGCGAGAGACAGGAAGAGAGAGAGAGACAGGAAGAGAGAGAGAGACAGGAAGAGACAGGAAGAGAGCGAGAGACCGGAGAGAGAGCACATTTAGAAGCAATGTCATTTATTTGCTGCCATCCTTATCCCAGTAACCAGTCTAATCAAGCCCCGCCCCCCTACCAGGAAGATGTCAGCGTATCCAGCCAGTGACTCCACCCCCTCCTGTATCCTGGCTCCGCCAGAGTCGTTTAGACCAATGACTGGAGCACCCACCATCATGGCCTGGTCCATGATCTACAGACAAAAAGGGATGTGACTAGAAGTAATGAATGAGAAGCAGGAGTGGTGTGAACCACCAGGCCCTGGAGAGTGAGCCCGTCCTCCTACCTTACAGATCTTCTGTGCGTGAGCCCCAGACAGACTGCCTCCAAATACTGTGAAGTCCTAAGACAGAGCAAGAGACATTTATTATGAAAATAAATGGGAACTACTTGCGTGTGTGTGTGTGTGTGTGTGTGTGTGTGTGTGTACCTGACTGAAGACATACACCAGCCTTCCGTTGATCCTCCCCTGTCCAGTCACCACACTGTCCCCTGCGAACTAGAGGGAGAGGGAAGCTGAAACCATGTTGATGACTGAATCAACATTTTAAAAAATGAATCAGTTTATTCCATTGTGTCCATAGGCTGGATAAAATGTAGGAACCTCTATGGTGAAGTTACCTTGTTGTGGTCCTCTTCCATGCCGAAGTCAGAGCAGCGATGTTCCACAAACATGTCACACTCTACAAACGAGTCTTTATCCAACAGGAGCTCAACTCTCTCTCTGGCTGTCAGCTTCCCCTGTGGAGAAGATCATTACACAGACAAAACGTTAAACGGACCGGCAAACAGATAAATACACCATCAAACTGACAGACACCTGCGCATGCTCAGATTATTTACCCTTTTGTGTTGCGCGTCAATTCTCTTCTGACCTCCTCCGATCAGCGCAGCATTCCTCTTTCTGTCTATCCTCTCCTGAACCGATAGATGACTAACGGAATACCACCGCCGCGACTGTTGCTGCAGCTCGGACTGTGCAACGGCTGCCGAAGCCACGCCATGTT
Organism: Oncorhynchus masou masou; assembly: GCF_036934945.1. Lineage (NCBI taxonomy): Eukaryota > Metazoa > Chordata > Actinopteri > Salmoniformes > Salmonidae > Oncorhynchus > Oncorhynchus masou. Next base: position 17,153,985 of record NC_088218.1, read on the forward strand.
TTACCTGTCCGAATGTTTTAAAAGAAGCTTTTAGTCCGGAAAGCAGAACGCAACGGCTCCGTGCAACAGCGAAGGCCGCCATTGTTGTCTGACTGACGTTTAGTGGGTGGGGACTGTGTAAAAGTGACGCGCGTTTGAGCCAATCACCAGAAGCTATTTTTTGAATGGCCAGTCAAAAACGAAGTAGATCTGGATAGGGATTGACTTCCTTTGTCAACATATTAAGAACCGTATATGATAGGTCAACCTTGAGAGGTTGGAGCTTTATAGTTAGTGGTATCAATGTCATGGAAATACAAACTACACTTCCCCGAAAGTTGGTTTGGTATCTCCTCTGTGATTGGTCGGTCTGACCGACGCCCTTTGCCCCTTCCCTCCTAGCCACGACTCCTTTCCTAAGCACTGTTGTAGAGCTAACATCATTGGATTGGTAGAATAAGCAACATGCTAAACATGCATTATACATGTGTCACTCATCTATATGTTGAAATCGTTTTGAAACCTATGTCTATAATGCACTGTCTCTCTGTGTGTGTAGGCCTACAGTATAAAACAAGAGAAACACTCAAACTGATCAATATTTATTGGAGGGTTAAACATCTATCAACCATTACAATCATAATTGTACATAAAGTACTGAAACCCAGCAGCAGTTACTGGGGACAACTGAGATCATTCTGTTCAGTGGAAAACAATCAAGCTCTCAGTGTTGTGGGTTGAAAAGTCCTCACCCAATACCCTGTCTAAAGAACATACCTCATTTTCAAGTTTTGTTATTGTATTTACAGCACCAGGGGATCGTGTTGTATGACCTTTTAAGTCCTCATGGCTTTTTCATCTAGGCACAATTCTATATAGATTGCATTGATGTATAACCCAGTTGTGCACATAGCATAATTCAACCCAATCTATTCTAGAAATAGGTCTCTTATGGAGTCAGCAGATTACCCAGATTACTACATTCTAACACTGCGCATTGATTGGCTTAGATGGAAGTTTATTTTAGTGTATTAGTTTGACAGACAGATAACATACTGCATATGTATTGTTCAGGTCAGGTGAGCAGAGCTGGGATAGGATGACGTGTGTGTGGGTTTAACTGAACCAAACGTATTGTGACACACACACACACACACACCCCAGAGTGCAAACAGCTACAATCAGGGAACGGTGTCTCTGTTATATTCTTACATTCTAACACTGTTTAAAACACCCGTCCAACCCAGTTTGATCCAATTTAACCCAGTAAGAGACACCCAGGTCAACAATCAGTTTGAACCCAGTTTAAAAGCCTTATCTGCTTGTCTAACCTGGACATTGGTCTGAAATTCTGACTGCAAGAAGGCTTTGTGTTTGCAGCTGCATAGACACACACACATACACACACACACACACTAGAGGTTTTCTTGCAGCCAGTCCATGTATCCTCTGATCATTCGTTCCCCCACATCGAAGAAAAATGGCCAGTGAGCAAAACTCAAGGCGCCGTGGAAACCGTCGTCATAGTGATGGCTGGAAACCGTGACGCCAGCGTCTTGTAGCCTCCTGGTGTACATCAACCCATCGTCTCTGAGCACATCGTACTCACATGTTACAATGTAAGCTCGCGGCGTTCTACCCAGAACCCCCTGCTCCGCCATCAGCGGCGCCGCTCGGACATCCAGCAACCCCGACAGAAGATCACCCTCCTGCCCTGTGACCTCCTGTGACCCCATCTCCATGCCAACAGGCTTGTAATGCTTAATGTGTTTGGCCGGCAGAAGGTTGGTCCAGTTGAGATGGGAGCGGAGGGAGGGAGGGATGGAGGGATGATGGAGGAAGGAGGGGGACAAGAGGAGGGGATGGAGAGAGGTATCAACCCCCAGGTAGAGCAGCCAGAACCTACGGAGAAAAAGAGAGAAGAGTCACTAACACAGGTGTGTATGTGATTGTGCGTGACTGTGTGTGAACATGTATGTGTGTGTACCTGGCCATCATAGAGCGGTGTAGCATGGGCATGTTGTGGTTCTGTTGGTAGGATGGAGTGTTGAGGTCTAGACCCTGGAGGACTGGGTAGATTAACGCCTGAACACTGAACTTCACACTCACACTGTCATCTACCGAGATCTGTGAAGACAGGGGGAGTGTGTTAGTGTGTCTGTGTCGACACGTCTGTGTGTGAGTGTGTGTGTGTGTGTGTACCTGCTGTGCGACCGCTGCAGCCAGGTTTCCTCCAGCGCTGTCGCCTGACACGGCCACGCGCTGTGGATCCACAGACAACTTTCCCAGAATGCCCGGCTCCAAGAAGTGCTTGGCCGCAGCCAGACAGTCCTCATACTGCACAGGGAAATGCACTTCTGGAGCCAGACGGTACCTACACATACACACACACACACACACACACACACACACACTTATGGTAAAATTGACAAAAAACACTTTTCAATCCTTTTAACAGTTCTGTCCAAACCTTAACTTGTTACTATAGCATTATAAGAACCCAATACTTTCCTGTTGAGTGTGTGTCTGTGTGTGTGTGTAGAACTGAAGCTAATACAGTGTGAAAACAGGAGACACTTACTCAACAGACACAACCACTGCATTCAGCTCATCAGACATCTGCCTACACAAGACATCATAGCTCCCCATCTCTGAGAGAAAGACAGGGAGAGGGGGAAGAGAGAGGTGGGAGAGTAGAGGAGAGAGAGATGGGGGAGTAGAGGAGAGAAAGAGAGATGGGGGAGTAGAGAAGGAGAGAGATGGGGGAGTAGAGAAGGAGAGAGATGGGTGGAGTAGAGAAGGAGAGAGATGAGGGGAGAAGAGGAGAGAAAGAGAGATGGGGGAGTAGAGAAGGAGAGAAGGAGAGAGAGATGGGGGAGTAGAGAAGAAGAGAGAGATGAGAAAGAGGGGGGAGTAGAGTAGAGGAGAGAAGAGAGAGATGAGGGGAGTAGAGAAGGAGAGAGAGATAGGGGGAGTAGAGGAGAGAAAGAGAGATGGGGGAGTCGAGAAAGAGAGAGTGATGGGGGAGTAGAGAAGGAGAGAGAGATAGGGGGAGTAGAGAAGGAGAGAGATGGGGGAGTAGAGAAGGAGAGAAAGCGAGAGATGGGGGAGTGGAGAAGGAGAGAGAGATGGGGGGAGTAGAGGAGGAGAGAAAGAGAGAGAGATGGGGGGGAGTAGAGGAGAAAAAGAGAGAGGATGACAGTGAAAAACCAAAGGTTGTTACATTAGGATTACATCATGACCTAGATGTGTTTATGCTGGTAAACATACACACACTTACTGGTGGTCCCCAGGGCCCATCCTCCTCCATGGTAGAACATCACAGCCCTCCTCAGACCCCCGTCTCCTCCTCCCGCGGCGGGGGGCTCGTACACGCGCACCGGGACTCTGTTAAAGTCCACGTCACTCACCCTCATCCCGCCTCCCTGCCCTCCCGCCATCTCCCCCGGGGACCCCAGCCCCAATGTGGACCCCCGAATCACTGTGATGTGGTGACTGAGACCTAGAAACTGGCACAGGTCACCCTGGGGGAGAGGGGGAGGGAGAGAGAAGGACAGGGAGATCGACCTTTGAATGAGGTCTGAGAGAGCTGGAGTATCCCTGGTAGTAGCCTAGTGGTTAGAGTGTTGGACTAGAAACCGGAAGGTTGCAAGTTCAAATCCCCGAACTGACAAGGTACAAATATGTCGTTCTGCCCCTGAACAGGCAGTTAACCCACTGTTCCTAGGCTGTCATTGAAAATAAGAATTTGTTCTTAACTGACTTGCCTAGTTAAATAAAGGTAAAATTTAAAAAAATGCTAACCCTGTTCTAGGGGCTAGGGCTTTGACTTGAGAGTGAGTGTTTGTTCTGTCCTACCAAATCCATGGTCAATGTCACACCCTTGGCAATGACCACCATAGGAGTTTGCAAGTCAGCACAGATCTTTGACCAGGATAGGGCTCCCCAAGGCCCCTTTTAACAATCTGTCTCTGTCGGTCCTTTCACCTACTAGCCTAAAGCCTGGGGTCTAGACAACGTTGTGAATGTTGCTCTCTTCTCCACTGACACAAGTTACATTAGCTAAAGGTGCTCTGTTCACCCCAGTGTGTATGTGCGTGTTTGTTTATGTGTCTTTACCCCAGGCACTACTTACATCATGACTGTGTGAAATCTAGGTGAAGGGCCACACACACACACTAGAAATTATCTTGGCTGCAGGGAAGTCAGGAGCAGGAGAGCAGAACTGGGTAATAACCGGAGCAGTTTAAGCAAAAACCAACAGCACTCAGAACAACAAAATATGGGTACAATATAACCCGTCGCAAACCAGTCAGAGTGCACAAATACTCTACAACAAACAATTTCACACACAGACATGGGGGGAACAAACCAGGTGTGTGGGAAAACAAGACAAAACAAATGGAAAATTAAAGGTGGATTGGCAATGGCTAGAAGACCGGTGACGTCGACCGCCGCCCGAACAAGGAGAGGAACCGACTTCGGCAGAAGTAGCTAGTTCAAATTAATTATCCAAATATGATTTCCCACAAGGGCTGGAGAAAGCACAGTGAAGCATTGTTTTATGTCTGTCACCAAATCAGTTCACATGTTCTACTTGTTCAGACTAACTAGCTGCTTTACAACACATAGCATGTTAACTGCATTATAAACTATCTAGCTAGTTTAGCCTCCAATTCAGTGTCTCAAACCAACAGGCCTAAACCTGCTGCACCTGACTGGGATACTGTCACACCCTGAACTGTTTCACCTGTCTTTGTGATTGTCTCCACCCCCCTCCAGGTGTCACCCATGTTACCCATTATCCCCTGTGTACTTATACCTGTGTTCTCTGTTTGTCTGTTGCCAGTTCGTCTTGTTTGTCAAGTCAACCAGCGGTTTTGTGACAGTCCCCAGTCTCTCTTTTCTCGTCCTCCTGGTTTTTGACCCTTGCCTGTCCTGACCCTGTGCCCACCCGCCTGATCACTCTACCTGAGCCTGCCTGCCTGCCGTCCTGTACCTTTGATCCACCTCTGGATTACCGACCTCTGCCTGCCTTGCATCTGAGTCTTACCTTGATTCATGATAGATACATAGGTCGAGTAATAGAGAAAGTATTGCATTGCCTACTAACGTTACTCGTTAACACAAAGAACTGTCAAGCTAATGCAATGTAAAGTATGATTGGGTTTATAGCTATTCTTGTTTCTTACCACTTGCAGCATAGCACGGAATAAGGCGTCCAACAGCATCAGTTTCAAATGATCCTCAATGGCAGCAGGTAACGGTGTATAGATGTAATAAGGAACACCCACCGTTAATATCAATGTTACTACAATAGAAGACAACTTCATCTTGACAACACCAGTATTGCTCGCTATCTCCCCAACATGAACACGTATATCAACGGCAACATGGGGCTGTGCAGTCAGTGTGACAACACTGCCAAAGTCCAGTGTGATGTAACGTTAGTTAGCTTTAATATTAAAGATTCGGAATTTGCTCGTTAATACCTGTTAAACGGAACATGCAATAATTATAGAAATGACATATTCTGAATACGCGGACGATAGCGAACACGTTACACGCCTTGTTTTTGCAATTCGGTGTCGTATTTTCTTTTTAGAGTCGAAATGTAAAACGTTGCTCTCTCCTCTGCTCAGTAGTAATGTCTTAAAACTGCGACGCCTACTTTTGCATGTTAATGAAACATGTCAAGTTTCTTAAGCACATGACATCGCTATCAAATCCACGGCAATTTGCAGAGCTTTTTTTTTATATATATTTACTTCATCAATTCATTTTTATTCACTTTACAGAGAAATACTTCCAAAAACCCGTAAATTCTTCCACCCAATAGGACTAGATGAATAAAAACAACTTTGGTTCAGGGACCTCGCCCGTCCAATCTATGGCAATGACTTTTTTATTTGTTTCATTGTTTACTTTGGCTGTTTTCAATAAAAACGTATGAAAAAATACTTGTTTATAACTTCAAAACCTTCCACCCCATATCACTTGAACCAACTTGTTTTGGTTCACGGACCTCATCAATACAATATAAGGCAATTACTTTTGCAGTTTTTGACTTGGGCTATTTTCTATAAATGTAATATCACTATATGTAAAACAATAAATAAAAAGACTTGCTTAAAACTTCAACAACTTCCACCCCTAAGGAGTTTAAACGCACCTGTTATTTATTCAGGGACCTTGTCTGTACAATCTACAGGAAGTACTTTCAGATTTTCTGACTGGCTATTTTCTATGCTATTGAATGGACTTTCAATTAAAAACACTTCCTTCAAACTCCAATAGCTTTCACACCATATCACTTTCATGATACCGTATGTTATTGTGCTTTTGGGAGTCAGGAAAAATGTATGGTGTAAAATGTACATTATTTTCTTTAGGAATGTAGCGCAGTAAAAGTATGCAAAAATATGAATAGTAAAGTATAGATACCTAAAAGAAACTACTACTTTAATGTATTTTTACTTAAGTACTTTACACCACTGCATACATTATACATGTGTCACTCATCTATATGTTGACATTTTGAAACTCAGTGTCTATATTGCACCGGCTGTGTGTGTGTGTGTGTGTGTGTGTGTGTGTGTGTGTGTGTGTGTGTGTGTGTGTGTGTGTGTGTGTGTGTGTGTGTGTGTGTGTGTGTGTGTGTGTGTGTGTGTGTGTGTGTTACAATTATAATTGTACATAAAGTACTGAAACCCAGCAGCAGTTACTGGGGACAACTGAGATCATTCTGTTCAGTGGAAAACAATCAAGCTCTCAGTGTTGTGGGTTGAAAAGTCCTCACCCAATACCCTGTCTAAAGAACATACCTCATTTTCAAGTTTTGTTATTGTATTTACAGCACCAGGGGATCGTGTTGTATGACCTTTTAAATTGAAATGTATTGAAACACCATTTTACCAGTATTATAATCGTCTTTGATTCGTCTAGAAAATAATATCTGATCATGGCTGCGGTCGTACTATTCAGGAATTGATATATTTTTGTAGTTTTTCTCAGACAGCCATAGACAAATGTCATTTCCATCACGACATTAAACATCCATTTTAGTTGAAAATGAAATATCATACAATTATTTTATAACACATTTCTTATACATTTGTACATGAACTTGCATTAAATATCCTTTTTTTGTCCTTTTTCCCTGTTGTTGCTCTGCTGTTGACATCACGTTCATAGAATCTAGTGGGTTTCTCTTCTGTAGCTGTGCTAATTATGTTACACGGCTTTTTCCTGGAGTATTGAAGACTTGAGGGCCTGTTTTCATTTGCCCTCGTTGCTTTTGCTGAAAATCCAAATTCTCTGTTTGCAGCTTTGACCAGGCGTACTTTCTCAGGATGTTGCCTCTGAGCATTCTTACTTTTGCTTTAACTTTGCAATGATGGCATTTTGAAACAACAAAATCCTTCTCAAGTTCTTTGGAGTTCCCTTCATTTTCTGTTTTGTCTTTGGGGAATCTTGTCTCTCCATTTTCTTCATCAGTTGATAATACATTTGCTTTGTATTTCTCAGTTTTCCATTAAGCTTAATCAAGTTTGACATTTGTCGTGCAAAGATCTCAATGTTTTTGAGCCTTTTTTCTTCCAGCAAGTATATATATTTATTTTAGATTCTTCAAAGTAACCACCCTTTCCCTTGATGACAGATTTGCACACTCTTGGCATTCTCTCAACCAGCATCATGAGGAATGCTTTTCCAACAGTCTTGAAGGAATTCCCACATATTCTGAGCACTTGTTGGCTGCTTTTCCTTCACTCTGTGGTGCAACTCATCCCAAACCATTCACAATTAAGTTGATGTCGGGTGATTGTGGAGGCCAGGTCATCTGATGCAGCACCATCTCTGTCCTTCTTGGTCAAATAGCCCTTACACAGCCTGGAGGTGTGTTTTGGGTCATTGTCCTATTGAAAAACAAATGATTGTCCCACTAAGCGCAAACCAGATGGGATGGCGTATCTTGAGTTGAGTTTATTTTTATTTTTACAGGGACAGTGCACATTAATCAACGTTTCAGTAAAAGTGCCGGTTTTAGCCAGCCGGCTAATTTTCAACCGCAGTCCCTGGGCAGGTTATTAAAAACAATTACAATATAGACAATAGCAACATAGAACAAGCAAGACATAGCAACATAGGACAAGCAAAACGTAGCATACAGACAGAGCAACATAGAGCAAAAAGCAGCAAGACAAAATTCATAAAAGCAAACAAAGTGTTTCCACACCTCACAAGCTACAGACAACAGACAACATGGAAAGCGGCAACACACAGCTAGGGACCATGTTCACAAATCTGATTGACCTTTAGCCATGTCTTCAAGCATTTTGTGAAAGTGTGATATGTGGTGCAGTTATGTGTGTCTGATGGCAGTGTATTCCAGACATGGGAAGCTCTCACAGAGAATGCAGATTTACTAAAGGTGCTTTTCCTTAGGGGAACTATACAGTCACCTCTCATGGCAAACCTTGTGGATCTGCTGCCATATGTCTGGGTTTTCTGTTTAACAAAAATATTGAGTGGAGGGGGAGCCAGGCCATTAAGGATTTTGAATACAAGACATGTGTCGGTGTATTGCACAAGATATTCCCAACTCAAGAGCTCATGCTTTCTAAGGATGTGACAATGATGATGGCTATTGGGCTTCCTATCAAGCACTTTGAGAGCCTGTTTGTAGACAGACTGAATAGGTTTTAATGTTGTACAGCAAGCTTGGGCCCAACTAGTCAAGCCGTATGTTAAGTGGGGGAGTATCATAGAGTTGAAGTACAGTTTTGCTACCTCATTAGTCAAACAATTTCGTATAAATCGGAAATTAGCTAGGTTGAATTTAGTTATTTGAATTACCTTTTTCACATGCTTTTTAAAAGAGAGGTTGGAATCAAGTATGATGCCAAGGTACTTAAAATCGGATACCACCTGGAGCTTCTCCCCTGACACATAGACATCTGGCTCAGTAGTATCTGTTGCCCTCTTTGTGAAGAACATGCAAACAGTTTTTTTCACATTGAGATGCAAACACGAGTCACTGAGCCACTTTGTAACCTGGACCATTACAGTAGTGAGTTCTTGTGCAGCTTGTTGTTTGCTCTTTGCATGCACATATATCACTGTATCATCTGCATACATTTGAACTTCAGACCCAGTACAGACAGAAGGCAGATCATTAATGTACAGGCTGAACAGGAGGAGCCCCAGTATTGACCCTTGGGGCACGCCCACATCATAGCTACGATAGGGCGACAGCTCCTTGCTCACTCTGACACACTGAGTTCTGCCTTCAAGGTATGATTTCATCCATCTCAAGGCATCAGGGGAAAAGTTGAAAAGTCTGTCACGATCGTCATAATAACACTCGGACCAAAGCGCAGCTTGGAATTGGTTCGACATATTTTATTGATAGTCAAATGCACAAAAAATAATAAAGAATAAACGATACCTGATGCTCAAGCAGTGCTCACAGGCAACTACACAAAAACAAGATCCCACAAAACTCAGTGGGGAAATGGCTGCCTAAATATGATCCCCAATCAGAGACAACGACAAACAGCTGCCTCTGATTGGGAACCATACCAGGCCAACATAGAAATAAATGCACTAGATCACCCACCCTAGTCACACCCCAACCCGAACCAAAATAGAGAATAAAAAGGCTCTCTATGGTCAGGGCGTGATAGTATCGCTGCAGAATGCAGCCATGCTGGTTAAGTGTGCCTTGAATTCTAAATACATCACAGCCAGTGTCACCAGCAAAGCACCCCCACACCTTCACACCATCACATCATCACACCTCCTCCTCCATTCTCCGGTCTAATGTCCATTGCTCATGTTTCTTGGCCCAAGCAAGTCTCTTTTTCTTATTGGTGTTCTTTATTAGTGGTTTCTTTGCAGCAATTTGACCATTTAGGCCTGATTTCATGATGACTCCTCTGAACAGTTGAAGTTGAGATGTGTCTGTTACTTGAACTCTGCGAAGCATTTATTTGGGCTGCAGTCTGAGGCTGGTATCTCTAATGAACTTATCGTCTGCAGCAGAGGTAACTCTGGGTCTTCCTTTCCTTTCATCATAGAGCTTGATGGTTTTTGTGACTGCACTTGAAGAAACCTTTCTTGAACTTATCCGGATAGACTGACCTTCATGTTTTAAAGTAATGATGGACTGTCGTTTTTCTTTGCTTATTTGAGCTGTTCTTGCCATAATATGGACTTGGTATTTTACCAAATAGGGCTATCTTCTGTATACCAACCCTACCTTGTCACAACACAACTGATTGGCTCAAACGCATTAAGAAGGAAAGAAATTCTACAAATGAACTTTTAACAAGGTACACCTGTTAATTTAAATTTATTCCAGGTGACTTCCTCATGAAGCTGGTTGAGAGAATGCCAAGAGTGTGCAAAGCTGTCATCAAGGCAAAAGGTGGCAACTTTGAAGGATCTCAAATATAAAATATATTTTGATTTGTTTAACACTTTTTTGGTTACTGCTTGATTCCATATGTGTTAATTCATAGTTTTGATGTCTTCGCTATTATTCTACAACGTAGAAAATAGTAAAAATAAAGAAAACCCATTGAATGAGTAGGTGTGTCCAAACTTTTGACTGGTACTGTAATCCTGACAAAGTCCTAATCATAAAGCTAAGAATACTGCACTCCAAGGTCCCTTAACT